>NC_061508.1:356991589-357291589 GCF_022539505.1 Lolium rigidum
TGCTCATGTTTAAGCTCTTGCATCATATGCTTTGCACCCATTAATGAAGAAATACATAGAGCTTGCTAAAATTTGATTTGCATATTTGGTCTCTCTAAGGTCTAGATAATATCTAGTATTGAGTTTTGAACAACAAGGAAGACGGTCTAGAGTCTTATAATGTTTACAATATGTCTTTTATGTAAGTTTTGCTGCACCGGTTCATCCTTGAGTTTGCTTCAAATAACCTTGCTAGCCTAAACCTTGTATCGAGAGGGAATACTTCTCATGCATCCAAAATCCTTGAGCCAACTACTATGCCATTCGCGTCCACCATACCTACCTACTACATGGTATTTCTCCGCCATTCCAAAGTAAATTGCTTGAGTGCTACCTTTAAAATTCCATCATTCACCTTTGCAATATATAGCTCATGGGACAAAATAGCCTTAAAAACTATCGTAGTATTGAATATGTACTTATGCACTTTATCTTTTATTAAGTTGCTTGTTGTGCGATAACCATGCTTCGGGGAACGCCATCAACTATTGTTGAATATCATGTGAGTTGCTATGCATGTCCGTCTTGTCTCGAAGGTCTATCATTTTAGTGGTTGGAGCATGCAAAATTGTTAGAGAAGAACATTGGGCCGCTAACTAAAGCCATGAACCATGGTTGAAGTTTCAGTGTTGGACATATATCCTAAATCTCATATGAGAATAATAATCATTGCTACATGCTTATGCATTTAAGAGGAGTCCATTATCTGTTGTCCATGTTGTCCCGGTATGGATGTCTAAGTTGAGAATAATCAAAAGCGAGAAATCCGAAATGCGAGCTTTCTCCTTAGACCTTTAATTTGTACAGGCGGCATGGAGGTACCCCTTTGTGACACTTGGTTGAAACATGGCATGCGAAGATCCGATAGTCCAAGCTAAGTAGGACGAGGTGCGGACACTATTAGTATACTATGCATGAGGCTTGCAACTTGTAAGATATAATTTACATAACTCATATGCTTTATTACTACCGTTGACAAAATTGTTTCATGTTTTCAAAATAAAAGCTCTAGCACAAATACAGACAATCGATGCTTTCCTCTTTGAAGGACCATTCTTTTACTTTTATTGTTGAGTCAGTTTACCTATCTCCTTCCACCTTAAGAAGCAAACACTTGTGTGAACTGTGCATTGATTCCTACATACTTGCATATTGCACTTGTTATATTACTTTATGTTGAAAATATCCATGAGATATACATGTTATAAGTTGAAAGCAACCGCTGAAACTTAATCTTCCTTTGTGTTGCTTCAACACCTTTACTTTGATTTATTGCATTATGAGTTAACTCTTATGCAAGACTTATTGATGCTTGTCTTGAAGTACTATTCATGAAAAGTCTTTGCTATATGATTCACTTGTTTACTCATGTCATTACCTTTGTTTTGATCGCTGCATTCATTACATATGTTTACAAATAGTATGATCAAGATTATGATGGCATGTCACTTCGGAAATTATCTTTGTTATCGTTTTACCCGCTCGGGACGAGCGAGAACTAAGCTTGGGGATGCTGATACGTCTCCAACGTATCGATAATTTCTTATGTTCCATGCTACTTTATTGATGATACCTACATGTTTTATGCACATTATATGTCATATTTATGCATTTTCCGGAACTAACCTATTAACAAGATGCCGAAGAGCCAGTCTTGTCGTTTTCTCGCTGTTTTTGGTTTCGTAAATCCTAGTAAGGAAATATTCTCGGAATTGGACGAAACTTTCGCCCAGGGTCCTATTTTTGCACGAAGCTTCCAGAAGACCGAAGAGATAACGAAGTGGGGCCACGAGGCGGCCAGATGATAGGGCGGCGCGGCCTGGCCCCTGGCCGCGCGGCCCTACCCCTGGGCACCTCGTGTGGCCCCCTGACCTACCCTTCCGCCTACTTAAAGCCTCCGTCGCGAAACCCCCAGTACCGAGAGCCACGATACGGAAAACCTTCCAGAGACGCCGCCGCCGCGAATCCCATCTCGGGGGATTCGGGAGATCGCCTCCGGCACCCTCGCCGGGAGAGGGGATTCATCTCCCGGAGGACTCTTCATCGCCATGATCGCCTCCGGAGTGATGAGTGAGTAGTTCCCCCCTGGACCATGGGTCCATAGCAGTAGCTAGATGGTCGTCTTCTCCTTGTTGTGCTTCATTGTTGGATCTTGTGAGCTGCCTAACATGATCAAGATCATCTATATGTAATTCTATATGTTGTGTTTGTCGGGATCCGATGGATAGAGAATACTATGTTATGGTGATTATCAATCTATTGTTTATGTGTTGTTTATGATCTTGCATGCTCTCCGTTATTAGTAGAGGCTCGGCCAAGTTTGTACTCTTAACTCCAAGAGGGAGTATTTATGCTCGATAGTGGGTTCATGCCTCCATTGAATCCGGGACGATGTGACGGAAAGTTCTAAGGTTGTGGATGTGCTCGTTGCCACTAGGGATAAAACATTAATTCTATGTCTAAGGATGTAGTTGTCGATTACATTACGCACCATACTTAATGCAATTGTCCGTTGCTTAGCAACTTAATACTCGAATGGGGTTCGGACGATAACCTCGAAGGTGGACTTTTTAGGCATAGATGCGATTGGATGGCGGTCTATGTACTTTGTCGTAATGCCCAATTAAATCTCACTATATTTATCATATCATGTATATGCATTGTTATGCCTTTCTCTATTTGTCAATTGCCCGATCGTAATTTGTTCACCCAACATGCTTTTATCTTATGGGAGAGACACCTCTAGTGAACTGTGGACCCCGGTCCTATTCTTTACATAGCATAAATTCTACTGCAATACTTGTGTTTTACTATTTTCTTTGCAAACATCTTCCACTCGATACGTTTAATCCTTTGTTACAGCAAGCCGGTGAGATTGACAACCTCACTGTTTCGTTGGGGCAAAGTACTTTGGTTTTGTTGTGCAGATTCCACGTTGGCGCCGGAATCCCTGTTGTTGCGCCGCATCACATTTCGCCACCATCAACCTTCAACGTGCTTCTTGACTCCTACTGGTCCGATTAAACCTTGGTTTCTTACTGAGGGAAACTTGCCACTGTGCGCATCATACCTTCCTCTTGGGGTTCCCAACGGACGTGTACATCTACGCGCATCAACCTACCCTTCCGCCTACAAATAGCCTCCGTCGCGAAACCCCCAGTACCGAGAGCCACGATACGGAAAACCTTCCAGAGACGCCGCCGCCGCGAATCCCATCTCGGGGGATTCAGGAGATCGCCTCCGGCACCCCGCCGGAGAGGGGATTCATCTCCCGGAGGACTCTTCATCGCCATGATCGCCTCCGGAGTGATGAGTGAGTAGTTCACCCCTGGACTATGGGTCCATAGCAGTAGCTAGATGGTCGTCTTCTCCTTGTTGTGCTTCATTGTTGGATCTTGTGAGCTGCCTAACATGATCAAGATCATCTATCCGTAATACTATATGTTGTGTTTGTCGGGATCCGATGGATAGAGAATACTATGTTATGGTGATTATCAATCTATTGTTTATGTGTTGTTTATGATCTTGCATGCTCTCCGTTATTAGTAGAGGCTCGGCCAAGTTTGTACTCTTAACTCCAAGAGGGAGTATTTATGCTCGATAGTGGGTTCATGCCTTCGTTGACACTCGGGACAGGTGACGGAAAGTTCTAAGGTTGTGATGTGCTGTTGCCACTAGGGATAAAACATTGATTCTATGTCTAAGGATGTAGTTGTCGATTACATTACGCACCATACTTAATGCAATTGTCTGTTGCTTTGCAACTTAATACCGAATGGGGTTCGGATGATAACCCGAAGGTGGAGTTTTTAGGCATAGATGCAGCTTGGATGGCGGTCTATGTACTTTGTCGTAATGCCCAATTAAATCTCACTATATTTATCATATCATGTACATGCATTGTTACGCCTTTCTCTATTTGTCAATTGCCCGACTGTAATTTGTTCACCCAACATGCTTTTATCTTATGGGAGAGACACCTCTAGTGAACTGTGGACCCCGGTCCTATTCTTTACATAGCATACAATCTACTGCAATTGTGTTTTACTCGTTTTCTTGCAAACAATCATCTTCCACTCGATACGTTTAATCCTTTGTTACAGCAAGCCGGTGAGATTGACAACCTCCACTGTTTCGTTGGGGCAAAGTACTTTGGTTTTGTTGTGCGTGATTCCACGTTGGCGCCGGAATCCCCGTTGTTGCGCCGCATCACATTTCGCCACCATCAACCTTCAACGTGCTTCTTGGCTCCTACTCGGTTCGATTAAACCTTGGTTTCTTTCCGAGGGAAAACTTGCTACCGTGCGCATCATACCTTCCTCTTGGGGTTCCCAACGAACGTGTGAGTTACACGCCATCGCTCATCCCAAAAATAATGCCTCAAGTCATAAAAGAATTTCCTCCTTTGTCTGAGCTGAAAAGGTTGGAGGCAAATACTTCGAAACAATAAAGTTAGCATAATCTGCATACCAAGGGCTCTCTCGTGAGCTCACCTTTATTACAGCCAATTGTTCATTTGGAAAACTATCATTAACGAGAACAGGATCATAAGCAATATTTTCCAATCTAGACAAATTATCAGCAATGTGATTATCAGCACCTTTCCTATCTATAATATGTAAATCAAATTCTTGCAATAGAAGTACCCACCTAATAAGCCTTGGCTTAGCATCTTTCTTTGTCATAAGGTATCTAATTGCAGCATGATCGGTATGAATTGTGACTTTTGAATCAACAATATAGGGTCTAAACTTGTCACAAGCAAAGACTACAGCTAACAATTCCTTTTCAGTTGTAGCATAATTTCTTTGAGCAGCATCAAGAGTCTTACTAGCATAATGAATAACATTTAATTTTTTATCTACCCGCTGTCCAAGAACAGCGCCTACAATAAAATCACTAGCATCACACATAATTTCAAAAGGTAAATTCCAATCGGGAGGTTCGACTACGAGGAGCAGTTGTTAAAGCTTTCTTTAGAGTTTCAAAAGCTTCCTTACAATCATCATCAAAAACAAAAGGTACATCTTTTTGAAGAAGATTAGTAAGAGGCTTTGAAATTTTAGAGAAATCTTTAATAAATCTCCCATAAAACCCAGCATGACCAAGAACACTACGAATACCTTTAACATCCCTCGGATAGGGCATCTTCTCAATTGCTTCAACTTTAGCTCTATCAACTTCAATACCTCTCTCGGAAATTTTATGTCCCAAAACAATTCCTTCATTAACCATAAAGTGGCATTTCTCCCAATTAAGAACAAGGTTAGTTTCTTCACATCTCTGCAAAACTTTATCGAGGTTTCGCAAGCAATTATCAAAAAAATTCCCATAGACAGAAAAATCATCCATGAACACCTCTACAATACTTTCGCAAAAACCATGAAAAATAGCAGACATGCATCTTTGAAAAGTAGCAGGAGCATTACATAAACCAAAAGGCATACGCCTATAAGCATAAGTTCCATAAGGACAAGTGAACGTGGTTTTCTCTTGATCTTTAGCTTTAACAACAATTTGTGAAAACCCAGAATAACCATCAAGAAAGCAAAAATGAGTATTTTTAGATAACCTTTCTAGCATTTGATCAATAAAGGGTAAAGGGTAATGATATTTCTTAGTAACTTTATTAACTTTTCGAAAATCAATGCACATTCTATACCCTACAACTACTCTTTGAGGAATAAGCTCATCATTATCATTAGGCACAACAGTCATTCCTCCTTTCTTAGGAACACAATGCACAGGACTAACCCATCTACTATCAGCAATATGATATATAATACCAGCTTCAAGAAGTTTTAATACCTCGTTCCTTACCACCTCTTTCATCTTCGGAATTAGACGACGTTGATGTTCAACAACAGGCTTTGCATCATCTTCCATATTGATAGCATGTTGGCAAATAGAAGGAGAAATCCCCTTCAAATCATCAAGAGTATAGCCAATAGCTCCTCGGTGTTTCTTCAATATTTCCAATAACCTTTCTTCCTCAATCTCTGAAAGCTTAGAACTAATAATAACAGGATATATTTTCTTATCATCAATATGAGCATATTTAAGATTATCAGGTAAAGGCTTTAAATCAAAAACAGGATCTTCCTTTGGTGGCGGTGTTGTACCCAAATCTTCCACCTAGGTAAATCATGCTTGAGAATAGGTTGGCGAAGAAAAATTTCCTCAAGCTCATCTCTTTCTTTCCTAAAAGCTTCACTTTCACTATTCTCCAAATGTTGCTGCAAAGGATTATTAGGAACAAGAACAATAGATGCACACTGCTCCATTTTAAAATCATTACTAGGCAAGTCAGCTTTATAAGGAGTTTTAGTGAATTTAGAAAAGTTAAATTCATAAGGTTCACCAGCAAATTTAGTCAAAATTTTCTCTTTCTTACAATCTATAATAGCTCCACAAGTATTTAGAAAAGGTCTACCAAAAATGATAGGACAATGATCACTAGCATCAGAACCAAGTACCAAAAAGTCAGCAGGATATTTAATCTTACCACATAGAACTTCCACATCTCGAACAATACCAATTGGAGAAATAGTTTCTCTATTAGCCAGCTGAATAACCACATCAATATCTTCAAGTTCACAAGAATCAATTTCGTGCATAATCTCCGTGTAAAGCTCATAAGGAATAGCACTAACGCTTGCACCAATATCACATAAACCATAATAGCAATGATCACCAATTCTAACAGATAGCATAGGAACACTAACTTGTTTGGGTTTATTAGGATGTGAAACAATATTAGAAGCATCTTCACGAGAAAATAATATGACCATCCTCCACATTTTCGAGTCACAAGATCTTTAACTATTGCAACAACGAGGTTCAATTTTAATTTGTTCTTCGGGTTCTTTAGGTTTCTTTTCACTTTTATTAACCGCACTAGATATGACGAGTACTCTTTCATTTTAGCAGGGAAAGGAGTTTTTTCAATATAAACTTCAGGAATAACATGATCAGCAGTTTCAATCACTACACATTTGTTTACAGATGAATCAACTTTATCTTTATACGGTTCATGATACTTATCAAAATTCTTCTTAGGCAATTCATAATGAGAGGCAAAAGCTTCGTAAAGATTTGCAACAACTTGGGAATCAAGACCATATGTAGCACTCATATTACGAAATTTATCAGTATCCATAAAAACTTCAATGCATTTATAATCAAAGATAATACCTGATTCTCTATCTTTATCGTTCTCCCATCCTTCAGTATTCTCCTGGATCCGATCAAGAAGGTCCCTTTTAAACTCTTCTTTGTTGCATGTAAATGATCCAGAACAAGAAGTATCCAACAAGGTCTTGTCTTGAAAAGAAAGTCTTGCATAGAAATTATCAATAATAACATTACCAGGAAGCTCATGAATGGGGCATTTGAGCATTAAAGACTTCAATCTCCCCCAAGCTTGGGCAATACTTTCTCCATCATGAGGCCAGAAATTATATATGCGGTTCCGATCTTTGTGAATTTCACTTGGAGGATAGAATTTAGAATAAAATAAAGGCACAATGTCCTCCCAATCAATAGAATCACCATTCTTCGACAATTTATACCAATGCGCCGCTTTACCAGACAGCGATATAGTGAATAGTTTCTTTCTAACTTCATTCATAACAATACTCGCACATTTGAATAACCCGCATAATTCATGCAAAAACAGTAAATGATCACCAGGATGGACTGTTCCATCCCCTTCATAGCGGTTATCCATAACACGTTCAATAATTTTCATAGGTATTTTATATGGTACTACTTCCTCACCTGGCGCCTCATCCACTACCGTTGCAGTAGTAGTAGATTTCCCAAATAGAAATTGAAGAGAAGATCTCTCCATAATAAGCGATAGCGACGAGCGGAATTAAAATCAGCACAAACGAGTAAAGGTTTTCCTTACCAATTCCACTTACCAATAGCGCTTCACTCCCCGGCAACGGCGCCAGGAAAATAGTCTTGATGACCCACAAGTATAGGGGGTGTATCGTAGTATCTTCGATAAGTAAGAATGTCGATCCCAACGAGGAGCAGAAGGTGTTGACAAGTAGTTTCAATGAAGGATTCACTGTAAATGCTCACAGACAAGTATTCAAGGGGTTTTGATGTAACAGATGAATAAAGTACGAGTAAGTAAAATGCGAGAGAAATAATTGCAGCGAGTGGCCCAATCCTTTTTAGCACAAAGGACAAGCCGGTTTGTTTACTTATAACGACCAAACGTTCTTGAGGACACACGGGGATTTTAGTCTAGTGCTTTCGCTTCATGTGGCTAAATAATCTTCATTGTTTTGATAAGTGTTGTGTGGGTGAACCTATGCTAATGCACCGCCCTTCCTAGGACTAATACATACTTGTGATTATACCCCTTGCAAGCATCCGCAACTACAAGAAAGTAATTAAGATAAATCTAACCACGGCCTTAAACTCTGAGATCCTGCGATCCCTCTTGCATCGATATACTAACGGGGCTCGGGTTTACGTCACTCCGAGCAACCCCGCAATTAGCAACCGAATACAAGATGCACTCCCCTAGGCCCATAAATGGTGAAGTATCGTGTAGTCGACGTTCACACGACACCACTAGAAGAATGACACCACAACTTAAATATCATAACATTGAATATTACTCAACCATAATTCACTACTAGCATTTAGACTTCACACATGTCCTCAAGAACTAAACGAACTACCCACGAGACATCATATGGAATACAATCAGAGGTGATATGATGATGAATAACAATCTGAACATAAACCTTGGCTCAATGGTTTCACTCAATAGCATCAATAACAAGTAGAGATGAACACCGGGAGAGTTCCCCCTATCAAACAATCAAGATTCAACCCAAATCGTTACAGCGGTGACGAGGTGCAGCGGTGGTGATGGCGGTGTAGATGATGATGATGATGATGGAGATGATGTCCAGCTCGATGACGATGGCGACGGCGTCGATTTCCCCCTCCGGGAGGGAATTTCCCCGGCGGATTCCTGACCGCCGGAGAGCTCTTTTCTCTCTGGTGTTCTCCGCCCCGCAGAGGCGGCTGTAACTCTCCGTGAGGTACCCTCTGTGGCTTAGGTTTTCGGGACGAAGGAGTACGCGAAGAAAAGGAGGCGAAAGGGGCTGTGGGGCCCCCACACCACAAGGTGGCGCGGCCGAGCCATGGGCCGCGCCGGCTCGTGGTCCAGCCCCACCTTGAGCCCTCTCTGCTCCCCCTTCTGGCTTCCTTCGTCATCTGGAAAAATAGGATTTTTGGTATAATTTCCTTCCACGATTGATCTTCCGAAATATTGCATTCTGACGGTGCTTTTTCCAGCAGAATCCTGGCTCCGGCGCTTGATCCTCCAATAATGATGAAACATGCAAAATAGATGAAATAACATAAGTATTGTGTCCCAATATGAAATATATCAATGAATAACAGCAAATTATGATACAAAATAGTGATGCAAATTGGACGTATCAAAGACCCCAGAACACCTGAGGGGGACCAGAGGGGAGGCCCAGGGGCCCCACACATGGTGCTGGCGCGGCCCGGGGGGGCGCGCTGCCCTGTTGTGTGGCGGCTCCGTACCCCCTCCGACTCTTCGCCTATATAAGCCCTTTCGACCTAAAAACGCGACACCAATTGACGAAACTCCAGAAAGTCTCCAGGGGCGCCGCCGCCATCGCGAAACTCCAATTCGGGGGACACAAGTCTCTGTTCCGGCACCTCGCCGGACGGGGAAGTGCCCCGGAAGCCATCTCCATCAACGCCATCGCCTCCATCATGCTCCGTGAGTAGTTCCCCCATGGACTACGGGTTCTAGCTGTAGCTAGTTGGTATTCTCTCCCCATGTACTTCAATACAATGATCTCATGAGCTGCCTTACATGATTGAGATCCATCTGATGTAATCGGTGTTGTGTTTGTTGGGATCCGATGGATTGTTACATTATGATTAGTCTATCTATAAAGTTTGTGAAGTTATTGTTGCTGCAATCTTGTTGTGTTTAATGCTTGTCACTAGGGCCCGAGTGGCATGATCTTAGATTTAAGCTCTATAATTATTGCTTAGATTGTATCTACAAGTTGTTTGCACATGTTTATGTCCGGAACCCGAGGCCCCAGAGTGACAAAGAATCTGGGACAACCGGAGGGAAGGCGTAGGTATGAGGATCACATGTTTTTTCACGGAGTGTTAATGCTTTGCTCCGGTGCTCTATTAAAAGGAGTACCTTAATTTCCAATAGATTCCCTAGAGGCCCTGGCTGCACGGCTGGTAGGACAAAAGATGTTGTACAAGTTTCTCATTGCGAGCACGTATGACTATATATGGAAAACATGCCTACATGATTAATAATCTTGATGTTCTGTCTTAATGCTATTTCAATCCTATCAATTGCCCAACTGTAATTTGTTCACCCAACACTTGTTATTGGAGAGTTACCACAAGTGTAGATAGTCGGGAACCCGGTCCATCTCGCATAATCATATACTCGTTCTACATGTCATTGGAAGTAGTATCAACTATTTTCCGGTGCCATTGCTCTCATATTACCGCTACTGCTGTCGTGTTACTCATTACTACTTGCTCTCATATTACTCGCTGCTTTCACATCACCCTTGTTACTAGTGCTTTTCCAGGTGCAGCTGAATTGACAACTCAGTTGTTAAGGCTTATAAGTATTTTTTACCTCCCCTTGTGTCAAATCAATAAATTTGGGTTTTACTTCCCTCGAAGACTGCTGCGATCCCCTATACTTGTGGGTTATCACCAGGCCGCCCTCCCGTCGCGGCCAGAGCACCCCGGCCAGGCCCCGACCACCGCGCCTCCAGGCCACGAATGCTCGCGCCGCCGCCAGGGCATCCTCCCGTCGCGGCCAGAACGCTGGCAAGGTCTCCACCGGCACTCCGGCAGGGTCTCCTCATGAGCGGACCCGATTGCTTTTTTTTTCATTCTTTTGAAGGTCCTTTCTGTTAAAAAACTGGCCCTTTTTGTAAAACATTCCCTAATTAAATTATTGTGTATTTTGTAAAGTGTGTATTTTATAATTAGATAGTCTCAAATTTGTTCAAATATTAAATTAGTGCTAAAATCAATTATGGTGGTATTCTAACCATCTCATCTCATACAAGTGCTACCAAACAACATCTCATCTCATCTCATCTCTTCTAATACATGTGCTACCAAACAACATCTCAACTCAGCTTAGCTTGGTTAGGTTCATCATGTATGAGAGGAGATAATTATTCTCGGTTGACCCGGGCTACCAAACGCACCCCTAGTTCACCTCTTGATTGCTCTCATCTACTACGATCATGTTCTGGGGTGTGTGGGGTGGGGCACACAAGCAATCATGATGTTTTCAAAGGTTTTCTTGTTCTAAACATTTGAGTTTCTCAATTTGCTACCATTGCAAAAAGCGATGATCTTTGCAAGACATCATTGTCATCGTGAGAGCCACACAACCCAAATAGCAATTCCAAATGCATAGTTTCTCTGAGGCAACAACTTCGAGAATGTAGTTTGATCATGGCAATTACTAAGTCAACTGGCCATGCCAAACATCCCAACCAACCTCTTGGATTCTCCCATTGCGAAAACCCTTGCATACTCTTTATCACTTGGTGTTATGGGTACTCTTAACGTAGTCCCGTTGAATTTACACAAACCCTAGAGGGTGGTCTCCTCCCTAGTGCATGTTGTCTCATGACCTCCAACAGAGCATTAAGCTCTAGTTCCCTAGATGCATTCCCCCAACTTAAAGTACTCCCTCCAATCCAAATTAGTTGATTCCACTTTATCTAGATACAGATGTACCTAGATGCGTTTATTGACGAGATACATCCGTATCTAGATAAAATAGAATTAACTAATTTGGATCGGAGGAAATACCTAATGTTGTCTTCCATAGTCTTAGCAATGCGCTCGAAGAGCTTCGACGAGAAGATATGCGGAGGAACTTGACAAAGTAGTCAGTCCAAAGCCAGTCATGGCCAAACACCATGTTGCAAGCAATTCTCCTCCTCCCTAAACTTGCCCGCTTTCTTTTGTTATCGAGCCACCCTCCCACTGACTAAGAAAGAACGTAACTTCCTCGTCATCATCAAATAAGTCATTCAATTTATCTTCCTACGACGATGAGGATGATCATCCAACTAAAATAAATTAGCATCCAAACTTGAGCTCATATGCAAAACATCATCGAAATGACCATTACAACTATGTTGAAATTAGAAAAAAAAGAAAAGAAAAGTCACTTGTGGGCTGGTTTATAGAGTATACTACCTCCATCCTAAGGCTTAGGGCCTATATTTTTTTTCAGAAAATCAAACTATGTTAAGTTTGACTAAGTTTTTACTAAAAAATCATTAACATGTGAAATATAAAATTAATATTATTAGATAGGTAATAAAATATATTTTCACGTGCTATCTACAAAATATTATATTTATTGATAGATTATTCTCAAAATTTGATCAAACTTTACTTGCTTTGACTTTCCACAATTAAGTCTTGGGATGGAGGTAGTACTAAACTAGGTTTTGCCCAAAACTGCAAATTTTACGTGGCGATACACGTGGCTTGTAACCCATTTTGCCCCCTGTGCGTGGTTCGGTCAGGCGAAAGGAAACCAACCCGACCCGACTCGACCCAAACCCTTCTGACACACGGCGGCGCCGCCGCGAGAGCAGCCGCCTTCGCCGGTTCGCCCCCTCTACCCGGCGAACTTCTCCGCCATCCCCAGAGCGCCGACGGTCGTTTCAACGAAGCGGCGGCGATTATTTCCACCTCCCACATCCCACTCCTCCCGCACAAGGGCAGCCAAAGCTCCGGTGAGCAGGGCAGCGGCCCGGCGGCCGCCCGGCGAGCAGCCGTGTCTCAGTAGACACGAACCACGCCGAGAAACCAACGGCGCCAGCGTCTAGCGTCTCCTATCTCTCTCCGCTCTCCGGGGCTGGTCAACTGAGCGCCCACGCGCACAACCACGGCGATGTTGCTGCGCGCCGCCGCCATTCGCCGGGCCGCGGTGGCCGCCTACTCCACCGCGGCGGCGAGGCCGGAGACGGGGCTGTACGGATTCGATGTGCTGCGCACGGCCAAGGGCTTCCGCCGCTTCGTCGACGAGGCCATCCAGCGGTAAGGGGGGAGAAACCCTGAACCCCTCCAAATCTCCACTACTCTGACACCCCAAAGCCAGCCATCGTCTGCTATGTCTGAACGTTTGCTCGAACGCTGCAGGTCAGACGAGCTCGTTGCCCACATCGCGCAGCTGCCGCCTTCAGCGGAGATCGTCCGCGCCATGGATGAGATCTCCAACACCGTAACTTGATCCGCTTAGGCTACTTTTGATTTAGCCCATTTGATATTCTATGTGCGTTTGGCTGATGTGTGTATGCATTGGTTTGGTTAGGTTTGCTCGGTCATTGATTCGGCGGAGCTGTGCAGGAACACACACCCAGATAGGTGAATGTTGCTTCTTGTGTAATTTGAGTGCTTTGGAGCAATGTGCTTTCAGGTTTTATTAAGTTGATATATCTGTCTGAACTAGGGAGTTTGTGGAGGAAGGAGATAAGGCATCGATGAGGATTTACGAGCATCTTCAAGTAAGCTTGATAGCTTGAGAGCAGAAGCGAGAGAGCCATGTGAAATGACCATACCAGAACTATAACATTTCATTTTCTGCTATCCTTTGCAGTACCTGAATACAAATACTACTTTGTACAACGCCATACTAAAAGCTGAGAGTGAAGGTGTCCTGCTCACGGACGAAACTCGGAAGGCAGCTAATAACTTGCGCGTTGACTTTGAAAAAGGGGGGATTCATCTTCCTAAAGGTTCCCATTGTCAAGTGTATTTTAAGTTGCTTCTTGTCAATTTTCACTTTCACTTAGAAACACAATGTTCTTCCACTGCAGATAAACTCGAGCGTGTTAATCAGCTGAACCTTGCAATTGCCCAGCTGGGTAGAAAGTAGGTACATCAATTGAACACTGGCTATTGATAGTCTCAGTACCATTTTTCTTGTTTACCTGTCCTTGATTTTGCATTCCATGTACCAGTCGATTTGATTGTTTAGTAGGATTGTTTGCTGTCAAGCGTCTATAATGTTGAGTTGACACTAACTGCTCTCATGCTTCTGTTTCGCATATGTTTCTTTTAGCTTTGATGCCAAGTTCGTGGGCAGCTCGAAGGCTTACTAGTTTGATCTTCTAATTATCCTCTTAAATGCTTGAAAATTGTGGGATCAGAATTCCTCTCTAAATGCTTTGTAGTTTTATTATGGAGATCATTCTTTGTACTGTAATTTAGCCTGTTGATTTGACACTTCGATTTAGAAATTTACCTGTAACTGTTGTGCACTTTCTTATAATTGTGGCAGGTTCAATGAAAATATCATGACGAAGCCAGGTTTTGTGGATATATATCCAGCTTCACGTATTCCAAGAAGTATCCAACATAATTTCAAGGCCGTTAGCCGTTCTAGGTCTATGGGTATTGAAGAACAAAGCAATCCAATGAATACTACAAGGCAAAAGGGTCTAAGGATATTGGCAGACTCTGGAACTCTATCATCTGCACTGAGATGGGTTTCGGATGAGGAAGTATGTTCCTTTTGTTCCACTCATCAGCATTTGGAACTTTCTTACATCCAATATCTGCATGACATGAACTTTACATATCCCAAATATTGTACTTATCTCTTTTTAATTTTAGCTATTCTTGGATTTTTCGTGCTACTTTATTTTACATGGATTTTTCTTAAATATGATACTTATCTCTTTTTCATTTTTTTTCTAACTGTTTGTATTTTTCCTCTATTCTATTTTTTTTTTTTTACAAAAACAGCTATTAATGTATGCCATGACACTTATGGTAGCAGCAATCTAACTGTTCTAAATTTTCTAAAGGTCAGGAGACAGGTATTCATTGCAGGAAACTCTGAACCTCGTGAAAACATTGCTGTTCTTGATGAACTTATAGATGCTCGCGATGAGTTTGCAAAGGCAAGTGCATTTTTCCGTACTGTAGAGCATATATTTAACGGGAACATACACCCTGCTCCAATGTTTTTATAGCTTTTGTGCTAAACTTCACTTGGTGATGCGCGCGCTCAACTGACAAATTTGTAACATGGAGAAGATGAGCTTTGGTTAGGTGTTGTAGCAATCTAGAGTAGTTAATTTAGCACGAATACCTGTGTGCACTAATATCTGAGTAAACCGTTTGAAGGATATGCGATTCTCGTTCGACAGTGTCAGCCTAATAAGATGGCAGTTTGGTTGAGCTAGCGTTGGTATGGAAAGTTATTTACAAGTCGTTCTCTCAGGAGGGAGGGCTCTGAATGAACCATTTTGTCTTTGTTCAATTTCTAGAGTTTGATGTGACATTCGTAACTGCCTCATTTCACATAGTGAGTTCTGATGAAAGTTTTGAGTGAACGTCCTACCCTGCTCTTTTTGAAGTCAATGATGCTGTGGGATTAGTTAAATGATTTAGCATGGCTGTTGTTTGGTCGGAGCATTTGAACCCCAAAATTATCTTGTGCTATTTGAGCTTTGGTTACCAAGTATGTTTCTTTAGCTGGTCTATTTTGGATCACATATTACAAGCAGATAAAAGATGACCCAGTTTTTGCTGCATGTAACTCCGCGTTATTTAGTTCCTCTAGTTTAATCAACATTTGAAGAACAAGAATAAAACTTCCCCTAATATACTTTCCTAAGTATGTTCATCAAATACCATAACGTCAGTTACATTACTAAGTCTGAATATTTCTCAATATCTTCTGCTAATCCAGGCTAAACAGTTTTTTTTCTCCATTTGGCAGACTATGGGTTGCAAATCATATGCTGAATTTGCTATCCGTCCTAACATGGCCGCATCTGCAGATGTGGTTATGGCATTTCTCAATGATTTGAGCGACATTGTTAGGTATAAAGCTGATGAGGTATTCAAGGGAGTGAACTTAATCTTGGCATGGATACTACAAATCGTAATATCAAACTAGCAGTCTCTCTCTAGTGTCTATTCATAGTATGCTCTGATGCAGGAATTTAATACTATAAGAGATTTCAAGAAAAGAAAATCTAATCAAAAGAGTGCTGATCTTGAACCATGGGACGAGGATTACTATATTGGAATGATGAAATCATCTGCGCATAGTGTGGATCCCTCGGTATGTGCTATTTTTCTTAGAGAATACTAATGATTAAATCAATGTTAAATATACTATTTAGACCATATTCTAGTTATTTACTGTCAATTAGTTTGTGTGAAGACATACTTTGCATATATAGGTTGGTAGAAGCCAATTGAAACCTATATTTGGTACTTGTAAGCTAACATGAAGAAAATGAAGTACAAAATCACTAACCAGATTGATATATTTCGTTTGAAAAGCTTAATCTTCTGTTATTCCTTCAGGGTTGTAGTTTTTATTTTGTAGTTTCCTACTTATTTTTAATATCCTTTTTTGACACTATCTTTTCTGCCTGGCAGGTTGTTGCATCATATTTTCCGTTGTCCCAGTGCATAAAGGGCTTAAATGTGCTGGTGGAATCATTATTTGGTGCCACATTTAATCAAATTCCGATGGGGGATGGAGAGTCATGGCATCCAGATGTGATAAAGCTGTCTCTTCATCACCCTGATCAGGTAATACTACTGCGATAAGAATCTGTTTAGAAGTTTACGTAAGTGTTGAAATTTCTTCATCTTATCTGCTGAAAATTTGCAATAGATGTTTCTACATGCTTAAAGTTTTGTAGTTACTGTGCTAAAAATGAACAAATAACTTGTATTTCTGAAATTATGGCAAGTACATATCTGGTATGTCATTGTCGTGTACTAAAGTTAGGGAGAGGCTCTCACCCCAGGGGCAAGATAGGAGAGTTGATCCTCTAATTCTTGCTTGCTTTATTCCTCATATGGGCCCTCTTTATATAGAAGACTAACAATCGAATCTAAGTAACAAATCATAGATCTTATCTCTAATTGGCTTAAAGCCCAAGCATATCTTTTTAATTTAGAGGATAATCTACCTAACATAGAGATTGGGGATCTCATCCCATAACTGGGGCTGCCATGGTGGGGCCATGTACATAACAGACATAGCTAGGTGACCATCAATAGTCTGCCTATAATTATCAGATCCAGGATTAGCGATGAAATTGTATCGAAGGGATGGGTCATGTCTTTGTTGTTGAGTAGCGTAAAGATCATAGAAACATTTTATAGTTTGATCTAGGAGAGACATATAATCCCCACGAAAGAAAGGACAGGCATATCAGAAATCCGGTGCCATGTATAAATTGGATAAGATAGCTTTTTTTTTTTTTGAGAAACACAGTACAAACGCAGACGCTCATATACACAAGCATACACTCACCCCTATGAACGCACACACGCACACCCTACCCCTATGAGCACCTCCGGAAGACTGAGCTGGCGAGCAGAAATGATTTGAAAGCTATTAGGCGCTGATGTATACTGTTTCTTAATGAAATATGTATCAAACTGGAGATTATCACTCCCTCTTTTTTCTGCAATGCATATATCTTACTCTTCTTTCTTGCGCCATAGTATCTAATAATGCATGTGAATTTAATTACTTTATACATGTATATCCTTATTTTATTGCTTTCCTCATTTATCATATCTTCTCTCACATGCACTTGTAACAATACCCTCACTAGTTATTCTTCGCAACTTCCCAGGTACATAGAGCAATGACAGCATGGTTACTTTTCTTGTACTTCTCTTGGATTTGTGACTTTCATGGTTTTTTGTGTGTGGCTTTTCTCTTTTTTTTTAGTGTTATTAGTCCTTGTGCTGTCCCCACTCAAAATATATCTTGTAAAAGATGTTGGTTACAAGTCCTATCGTGCATTGCACCCCATTGCTTGATTGCATCCCCCTAATTTTTGGTATATTTCTGGCTAAAGTTAACTAAAGCCAAACTTTTCTAATCAACAGGGTGATTTAGGATTTATGTATCTCGATCTTTACTCCAGAAAGGGTAAATATCCAGGGTGTGCTCATTTTGCAATCAGAGGGGGGCGACGATTATCTGACTTGGAGTACCAGCTTCCAGTATATATCCTCTTAATCTCTTATTGATTATTATTAAATTTTGCAGTAAAATATGCAGGCTTTTAGTGTGAACATGAAGGCTTCTCCATAAGGGAGTAGCATCTCCAAGCATTATGTGTTTCTCCTTGATAGCTAGTATCTTATGTCTTCAGATCAAACATTTTGGAATTGAACTAGGTCCAAGGCTGATGCATGCCTGTTGTAGCGTTGTAGCATATTCTCATTTCCTCACCAAAACTTGAGCAGTAACTTACTCCACAGTTGATGCAACTAGACTAATATATCTGCATATTGGAAAATTAGCGTAGTTCAAATTCATACTGCTAGTTCATTTTTTGCCAATAGATCCTGCTCTTGCTTTTCAGATCATTGCATTGGTTTGCAACTTCTCAAGTTCTAGGGGATTAACCGCAAGGCTCAACCATTGGGATGTAGAAACTCTTTTCCATGAGTTTGGCCATGCCCTACATTCTCTGCTATCAAGAACGGTATTCTGCTGGTTCTTCATAATATTTAGATCATCAGGTGACTTCTGCGTATCTTACCTGGCAGCACATTAATCTTTGCAGGAATATCAGCATTTCTCTGGTACGAGAGTTGCTCTTGATGTTGCAGAAACACCCTCTAACCTTTTTGAGTAAGTAGGACTTGTTACCAAAAATAGATGCCAATTTGATAGTGCAGCTAATTGTGGCCTATCCAGAATAAATCTCTGCTTCGTTTTCAGACTCTTTGCTGATAACTGAGTGTAATTTTTATTGCAGGTTCTATGCGTGGGACTACCGTGTCTTGAGGACATTTGCTCTAGATGAAACAACTGGTGATCCAATTCCAGAAAAGCTGGTAAAGGCACTAAACGCTTCTCGGAACATGTTTCCAGCTACTGAGCTCCAGCGGCAGGTTTGGCTATATCTCTACTTAGTTCCTTACCATTCATATTAGAACTTGGCCATTTTTCTTTGTTGACCTCACTCCATTTCTTGTGCCACTTTGTGTCATCGTGCCTGGCCCCAGATTTTCTATTCTATAATGGACTTAACATTGTTTGGGGAGCACACATCAAAGCCATTGGATACAATTTCCGCTGTTGCAGATTTGAAAAGAAAGCATACAAGTTGGAATTATGTAGAAGGCACTCACTGGCATACTCGGTTTTCTCATCTTATAAACTATGGTGCTGGTAGGTTTTCTAGCTATCTTGTTGTTCCATAAACTGTTTTTTCCCAGGAAGTTCCATATACTAATGTTTTGGCACAACCTCTCATCTCACATTATTGCAGGGTACTACAGCTATCTCTATGCTAGATGTTTTGCCACAACTATATGGCATGAAGTATGTCAAGACGATCCATTGTCACGCAGCACAGGTAGTGCGCTTAGGGACAAGTTCTTGCGGTACGGTGGGGCTAAGGATCCATCTGCTTTGTTGAGGGATTTTGTAGGTGATTCTGTCATCAGGGATGCTGGTGGCGGAATAATTCCTGACATTAGCTCCTTGTGTAAAGAAGTTGGTTTGTGAATCACTTAGGATGTAGACAGGGATCATAATTGTTGACATTGAGGTTGATGAAAGGGCCAAGCCAAGAAACCGAAGGCATGGAGTGCATGATAGGGCTTCAGGAGCTTGATCTCCTGAAAAGGTGCCACAGGATTGCAGAAGCGTCTGGAATGATTATATGAGATTCTTGAAGAAGCATAATTGATTGCAGTTTTAGGATTATAAATGTGATCTTTTCAGATATTTTTAGATCAATTGAGTGGATCCTATGTGATTCATGATAAAAATATAAGTCAACTATGTATATGCGGATGCATGCCGCGAGGATGATCTATCAGATGTCCCATGCAAAGTCTCTTGTTTTCTGACAGTCACTGGGGTTGTGGGGGCGGGGAGGTGGTGTTCACACGCTAGCACATCGCCAGACACATCACAAGGTGGACACGTGGCGCCTCCCTGCTAACTAGGTTTATACTCATTTCAACTTTAGTTGCAAACTATTAGGTAGGGTTTTACCAACTATCAATGATTTTTTTGTTGATATACTATTGTATATTGTGAAGATTGTGAATGCTTAAGCCAGTTTGAGCTCGTTAGTGAAGATGTGACTTGAGACGAACGAATGCAAAAACTTTCTCAATATATGGATAACCAAGTAACAGCACATAGGGAGGTACTTTACTAAGGGAGTGGACACCCACAATAGTAAATGGATGCCCAGATGTGCTCCGTACAAAAGCATCCATCAGGTGGTTGTTGCAACGTATCCTATCAAACATTAAGAAACAATGCTCCTATTTAAGGATGAGAAGAGAGATCACTAGTCGAGGTTGAAAAAGGAGAACCCAATTGTTGTTCGGTCACATGAGAACACACCACACCTAAATCCAATGTGTGCCTTTTGCACTTGGTCAGAACTTCTTTTCTTAGGACTTGGAAGCATCAGGATCTTAGCATCAACCGTGTGTTCTTCAGAAAGTAGTGTCAATGTGATTGCTAGCTAAGAATGACTCTTCTTTGGGTTCATCATTGAGCTGACACACAGTGGCGAGTTCCCAGTTGGACATCTCAAAGTTCCACATTCCCTTTTTATTCCACGAAGACACGTTGCCAAGTGGAGTTTTTTCTATGGCAAACTAATCAGCATGGACCCTCTCTAAACAAGAACACGTGGCAGGTCTAATCTCAGAGCACACATTCCCTAGTTAACTAGAAATCATATACTACCTACTCTCTCCGTTCATAAATAAATTACTCAATTTCATCTGGATGCTAATGTATCTAGATGCATTTTGATTATAGATATCTTCATATCTAGGACGGGAGATAGTACCTATTTTCCTTTTGCAGTTAGCGTTTTGAATGCGTTTGGTTCTTCGCTAAGCATGCAACCTTGCCAAGCCAGCTTGGCTAGTCATTTGGTTGGCACAAACCGAGCTAGCTAGCTTCTAAGGCCATCCTGCATGGCATACGTATCTAACTGGGATGCCATACATACACATCGGATATTGGGAAGGAACAGAGTCAGAGATAAAAGCCAGTTCTCATGCTCCGCGCCAGGGCTGGGCCGGTAAAATCCGGGGCCCTATGCGAAATTCTAAAATGGGTCCTATCTTATTAGTATAACTAATAAAAATTATAATATATATATGTCTTAGATGGACGTTTGAACTAAGAAACTCTTCGCACCATATGTTTGAACTATTTAGCTTTTAAAAATAAGAAAATACATTCAAAATCTCAAAGGCTTATTAAGAACAAGCAAGTGCGTGTGGGTTGGAGCGCTTCCTAGGCTATCCACGATAGCGGGGTTGCGCGCCTGGGTTGGTCGCCGGTGTTTCTTTGTTGCTATCTATTGGCCCACGTGTCAGGACGTTGTTGGCTCGGCTGATAAGGAAAGGAAAAAAGAAAAAAAAGGATCGGGAGAGGAAAAGAAGGCACCGACAGAGCGGTAGAAACCCTATCAACATTCCCCTCCCCTCGCCGTCCTGTGCCGCCGCCGCCGCTCGCGCTTCCCCTCCCCTCGCCGTCCTCGACGCCTCTCTTCCGCGCCCATCTGCAGCAGTATGAACAGCTCCATCACCTTCTCTGCCGCTCTCTCGCCCACAACCCTCCGTGTCGGCCGAGGCGCGACGGGGTCTTCCGTTTATCCGGCGCCGCACAGACAGATTGAAGAACAGAAGACATGACGACGACGTGATGGCCGCCGATTCGCGCAGCCCTCCTTCTTCTTGCATGCCCCTCTCCTTATCGCTCCGGGGCAACGAATGATTTCTGAGAGGTGCGCCCTTTTCCTATCCTCCCCTTCTCTCCACTTGATTTGGTCGCCAGGCGCAAGAAGACTGGCTCACTAAATGTCTTCTGCATGAGACCTGTTTGTGGATATGCTGGTGTACACTGCCGTTGATTGTGGTGATCGTCGGCTATCGATATTGCAAGCGTGTGTTCTCAGATGAGGTCCCTCTGCTTGCATTGGTTATCAAGAAGAGCATCCATGGGGCCATGGTGGCTGCCACAAGCAGACATGCTGGTGAGGCGTGCCCCGTACAGACTCGACCCTGAAAACTTCAGTTTGATTTGTTCTACTTGCATCTAAGAATTATTTGGCACTGTTTTGTTGTTGACACTCAATTTTCTTTCTAATATTTCAGGGGTATCCGGTGAAAAAGAACAATACAATTATACAATTGAGTTGATGGCAATGTTGGGAGTGTTTGGAGCAGTTATTAATATCATACAGATGTATCCTTGGAGTTGATCTGATATTTTTTTTGTTAAAAATTGCATCACATTCCATCGGTTTTGATAAACTGATCCGCACACTGCATTGAATTCCCGTTTTGAGATAACATATTATTTCTCCTTCACATCATTATAGGTCTTACCGTGACTATCAATTGACTGCAACTTCATTGGCAAATATGCCTCAGCTTCATTGGGAAATATGTCACACTGCATTATTCTTGAGCGAGAAAAACTGCATTCTATTAAATGGAATGCTTGTGCTGCAATTAGCAACTGCAAGTTCCTTGGCAAATAGGCCTCAGTGTGACTTGTGGCGCGATGAATTGTATCGGCAAGTTGCCGGTATGTGTTCCTCGGTACCAACTCGGCAAGCAGGCCAGCGCTGCAGTTCTTTCTCAGCGTGCCATTCGTGTCTAGATCTTAAACATGGTATGAAACGAATTAACTTCCCTCTGTATTTTGTACTGAATATTTTATATTTATTTCTGAGCCACTTTGGTTTTATGTTCTTGATTCAGTTGTAGGAACTGGTGGAAAAGAATACTAGCAATATTGTGCGATCAACAATATCAAGGTACGTTAGATTTTTTTGCTTTTTCAAAGCATGGTATTTTACTGAAGATAACAAGGAATAAACTTTCATTTTGTTGAATGCCTTAATTAATAAAGGGTCCAAATTAGTTTTATTTTTATTATTTTTGGCATTTTTATTTTTGTTGTCGCTGATCTTCAATTGAGCAAGGAGGAACGGTCAGCAGATTTTGCACAGATTTTGCATTTATTTTGCTAAAGCTGCATGTGATTGCAATTAAAAATTAGTGTGCCTTTAATCAGCGGGCTATCTTGGAGGTCTCGTTGAGTCATTGTTGGGCATGGTAGGTAGCCTATTTAGCATTTGAAAATAGGCATCCCAAAATTGGTTTCATGCATTAGCAGTTTGCGGCTAGATCATGACAGATTTGATCCTGCTGATCAACACCACATTGTCTAGATGTTGGTCTTTCATGGCAAGATCATTTGTGGATTTTGAAATGCTTTGTACTTACCTGTAAGTAACTTGCATTAGTCATGTGTTCACTGATATAACTATTCCCTTTGTTATTGAATAATGTGGTAACTTAAACTCCCACTTGATAGATTTGTGCTAGACAAAGAACAACTTCAGAAGTTCACGACACAACTTTGACAAGTTAGGTCCCATTTTCAGATGACGTTAAATATGTTTATATTACCAACTTATTATAGTATTATCTATGGTGCATTCTGTTTAGATATATGTATACTGATTTTCCATGAAGGTGTTTGGCATTGTTCGTAGACGCAAAACCCAAATTATCCCCGTGATCCCAAAGGGAGTTTCTTCCCCTCAAATTAAGCACTTGATATGTTTGCCATTAGTATTATATTACTTTCGTCAATGATTAAGGTTGATGGGTGAGGTTTTCATCCTTATACGTCACCATACATGACATTATTCGTCACCATCAAGTTTCTGGCTTATTGTAATTTTCTTCATATTTTTATAGTTGTCCTATACTTGCTCTTGATATCTTGAATCATCATGTTCTTGTGTGGTACTGATCTGTTTGGTGGTTTTCAATAACCCATGCGTTCCTTCGTGGGAGATTTTCATGGACGCATGAGCTGACTTGATGTGGTTGGTTTTGTGATCTACTAGCTTGTTTCTTCCTCTGCATTTGAAACAGAGTAGTGTGCCTTTACTACCATCTATCATTTTTCATATAAAGAAATGAAAGGTTGTTGCATTCTCTGTCAGTTAAAGACCTTTGTTTCCATCTGTTTGAATGATTGTTTTATTGGTAGAGGATTCTTTGTATTTCAGTTATTTTAGGTAGCACTTACTTGCAGGTAGATGACATGACACTAACTAAATGTTTTTTCTCAATCTGCTATTTTGATTTCTTTTATGCTTGCAAGATGCATTTTTTTCTGGAGCTGCTCAAGACATGTAATATTCTATGAATCAAGAGATTCATTTGAGTTATTTTTATTTTGAAACTAAGTCATATTCTCTATTGCGGCTTAGATTTATAGTGGGAAATTATATACCTTGTGTTTCTTGGTAAATTACTGAATTGGGTCTTGTAACATTAAGTAGCCTACTGTTTGTTGGGAGATCATTAAAACTACCTATAAATTTGTGGCATAGCTTCGCAGGTATGCTTTGATAAAGATGGTCCAAGGTCTTCCTAATCTTCCTATCGTATTCTTCCATATCTCCATTTGAGTAGAGATTTGTCCTTGCACATTCCTCTTTACCTTAATGGTAGTCTATCATTGAGTAATCCTATATGGAAGAGGAGGAAGTTCTATTTTAGTGGATCGGAGATGCGGAACCGACACCGGAGTCCCGCTCGGCTGCTGATGCATTCTATAGATAGAAGTAAGCAGCAACCCGTTCACCCTGTTCCCCACAATTGACTGTATGCAATTAGGGGAGTTGAATGGATTGCTGATGCTTCTGACATTATCTTTTTTGTTGACCTGCTTATGATATTTTTTTGGTGATTTGTGACAAGTAGGTGAGCATCTCGCATCGAGATGATACCTGGTAGAAATGTTGCTTCTCAGTTTATATGGTATATTCTTGGCTCGGCCATATATGATCTACTTTTGGTCTAGCATACTTTTGGTCTAGGAATATATTTGCTACATATTGTTGCAGCTTTATTTACCAGTCCATCTGCATATATTGCATAATATGAAAATCATCATTGGTTTGAACTACAAATTGATAATATGTTACTGTTAATATGATATCTGTTGTTACCCAGTTAAAATGTGAGCAATTTTTGTATAGATTTGATTGGCTCCCTATTGAGAGCACGCATAACAATAACAAGTCTAGAAATCAGCTGTTTTATCTCGCACTTTTTTGGAGATCATAATTGGTTAAGCTTATTCTGCTTATAATGTGCTAACACACCAGCTCTGTTGCTCTTTATGATTGGTTGTCAGATTATTGGACGAGATATGGACTTTGGATGACTGATGGTGAGAGCATAAAAATGATGTCGTAGATTTATCTAAATTTGGATCTATCTATTCTTTTTGGGACGGTCATTAGTCAATTTACTGTTTACTAATTGCTAACTGAAATATTTATGCTTGTAGGGGTACTGGAGACCCACACCAGATTCAAACCATGCATCAGTTTGGTGAAACACAGTACGAGTGTGCAGTGCTTGTTTTTTCTCTTTTGTTGATATGTCACTAGGCTGGTCTCCATTATTGATATGTCACTAGGGCTGGTCTCCGTTGTTGAGTGTCTGATTTTTTTTCTTTTATACTACACCCTAAATGTGGTATGAAATTGTACGAGGGATTAGCTTTTGCTTGCCATGTTGTAAAATAGCTAGGATCTCTTTCTGTAAAGAAGTATGGATCTAAGGGGTGTGTATGACTGGGCGCTAATTAGAACGCTGCTGACCGGCTAGGAGGCGCCCCAAGGGGCGCCCCAACCACTAGTAGGATGTAAAGCTACTCCAGTCAAGAATCACGTGTACATAGATAAACGTATTACGAGAACTATCATGTGAGATGAATACAATAACAAACTAACCTCGCAACCTCGCAATTTATAAATAAAAACCGCTGTGATTAATCATTTAATTCAACTTGAGAGTTCATGGTATCTCGTTGTATTTTTCTCACATGTTTAAGATATAAAACTAAAATTTTGTTTCAAGGGCAAGTATAGTGTATTTTATATGTATAGAAAACCTTTATAATCCCTTGTCTGAGTTGTATTCAATGCTATGCATAACTAAATCAACTATATTTTGCCTCACAAGCATCAACCAGAGTAGTAAAAAAGTATAAAAAGTAAACTGAATTAGCGCCTGGTAAGATCCGAACTTACAACCTTATTGTTATCAGCAGGGAAGGCTCGAGGACAAGTACCAACTGTGCAAAAACAGTTTCCTTACTATATTCCGAAGTATACCTATATAATGAAAAATCGGAAAATATGGGCCCCTAAAAATTTGGGGCCTGTGCGGCCGCACGGGCCGCACTCCTGTGGGCCCGGGCCTGCTCCGTGCATAAGGAATTGAACTGAATCATCTCAATCGAGGTAAATCAAAGAGGGTAGGACGGCGGCCGTTGGTGGTCACGGGCCTGAATCATCTCAATCGAGGTGAATCATCAGCCGGTAGGTGGTCACGGGCCGTCCACGGTGCCGCCATCTCAGAAGAGGGCACCAAGGATGCTAATACACTAGCCAAATCTTGAAATTGATTTAGGGGAAAAGATCTTTGCGGGCAAGAATCCATGGCGATGCAAGGATTCTCCTCCCAGCCCACGGACCATCCGCTCCCGGTAAAAGAGAACATTACATCTTAGCGTAAATCCCATGAATGATGCCAATATGGAGTCGCTTGTCTGGACACCGTAAACTGTGCATAGCATACAACAACACGGATCATCTTCAAGTCCAACAAATCTAGGAACGAATGTTTTCTCCACTGGTAGAAAAAAGGCCTTCCGTCCAGCCCCATTAGTCGCGGAAATACAAAAACCGCGACCAATGGGGTCTTTAGTCGCGGCTCGGTTGCCCAACCGCGACCAAAGGCTCGGGCCCGACGCGCTCGGTGGCCAGTCCGGTGGACGGGAGGGGCTTTAGTCGCGGTTGGCCGAGCCAACCGCGACTAAATGTCCTCGAGCTCGGCCCAAAGACCTTTAGTCGCGGTTGGCCGGGCCAACCGCGACTAAAGCCCCTCCCCTATATATACCATCCAGCCCACGACACTTAGCCATTTGGTGCCCACTTCTCTTCACAAACTTCACAAGGGGGTGTATGGTTTGCTTTTGGCTCTTCTTATGCACACAAGGTGTTTGATGAAATGTCCCAAGAGCATGAAACAAACATGATATGAAGTGTCGGAGCCACACTTGATCGAGCTTCCTCATTTATTTTTTCCTCCTCGATCGCGGTTAGCAACAACACTTGAACCTTTCATATATATGTGTCATTGATAAAATATGCATATGTGCGTAGTTCATTGTTTAATTTCTATTTAGTTTAACAAATGCATGATGGTTAATTATATATTTTGTATTATAATAATGCGGATGAATCGGCAATGGATGTACGCTAGCCGACTCTCCGGCGAATTCACTACGGGTTTGAATGATTTCCTCGTAGTGGCTAATGCGAACAAGCGAGGGGTTTTGTTATATGTCCATGTGTTAACCGTAAGAATCGGAAGGGTTACTCTTCCTCAAGGGAAGTTCACGTGCACCGATTCGGCATGGTTTCATGCCAAGCTATAATTGTTGGACCAAGCATGGAGAAAGAGGGGTTATAATGGAAGAAGATGAAGAAGGGGATGATTTCATCGATGAGAGCTATCTTGATCATTTCGGTGATACTTTCATGGATGATGCTGAAGGTGGGGAAGGTGAAGGGGAAGGTGATCAAGAAGAGGCACGTGATGAGCCCGCTGATGATCTTGGTCGGACCATTGCTCGATGCATGGAGTCGGCTGCAAACCGAAAAGGAGAGGGAGAATTTGGATCGCATGTTAGAGGATCACAAAAAGTCGTTGTACCCGGGATGCGATAATGGTCCGAAAAAGCTGGGCTGCACTACTGGATTTGCTTGAGATGGAAGGCACAGGAAGGTGTAGCCGACTCGGGATTTGAAAACTTGCTGAAAATGTTGAAGAATATGTTTCCAAAGAATAACGAGTTGCCCTCCGAGTACGTATGAAGCAAAGAAGGTTGTCTCGCCCTCTAGGTTTAGAGGTTCTCGAAGATACATGCATGCATCAACGATCGCATCCTCTACCGCGGTGAATACGAGAATTTGAATGAATGCCCTGTATGCACCGCATTGCGTTATAAGATCGGAGGCGATGACCACCGGTGACGATGTCGAGGGCCGGAAACCCGGGAAGAAGGTTCCCGCCAAGGTGATGTGGTATGCTCCTATAATACCACGGTTGAAACGTCTGTTCGGGAACAAAGAGCATGCCAAATTGTTGAGATGGCACAAAGAGGACCGTAAGTCGGACGGGGAGTTGAGACACCCCGCAGATGGAACGCAATGGAGAAAGATCGACAGAGAGTTTAAAGATTTTGCAGCTGACGCAAGGAACATAAGATTTGGTCTAAGTACAGATGGCATGAATCCTTTCGGCGAGCAGAGCTCCAACCATAGCACCTGGCCCGTGACTCTATGCATCTACAACCTTCTTCCTTGGTTGTGCATGAAGCGGAAGTTCATTATGATGCCAGTGCTCATCCAAGGTCCGAAGCAACCCGGCAACGACATCGATGTGTACCTAAGGCCATTAGTTGATGAACTTTTACAGTTGTGGGGCAGACCTGGTGTCCGTGTGTGGGATGAGCACAAAGAAGAGGAATTTGACCTATGAGCGTTGCTTTTCGTAACCATCAACGATTGGCCTGCTCTTAGTAACCTTTCGGGACAGTCAAATAAGGGATACAATGCATGCACGCACTGCTTACATGAGACCGAAAGTGTACATTTGCCAAATTGTAAGAAGAACGTGTACATGGGGCATCGTCGATTTCTTCCCAAAAATCATAACGTAAGAAAGCGCGGAAAGCATTACAACGGCAAGGCGGATCACCGGCCGAAGCTCGCGGAACGCACCTGGTGCTTGAGGTATTTGATATGGTCAAGGATTTGAAAGTCATCTTTGGAAAGGGTCTCGGCGGACAATCAATTCCGAAGGGAGCCGACGGGCACGCACCCATGTGGAAGAAGAAATCTATATTCGGGAGCTAGAATATTGGAAAGTCCTAGATGTCCGCTCTCGCAATCGACGTGATGCATGTTACGAAGAATATTTGCGTGAACCTGCTAAGCTTCTTGGGCGTGTATGGGAAGACAAATGATACAAAGGAAGCACGGCAGGACCAAGCAACGCTTGAAAGACCACGATGACCAGCATCCGGAATGGTTTCAAGGTCGTGCCGGCTACGCTCCGACCAAAGAAGAGAAGGTCATCTTTTTTGAATGCCCGAGCGATATTAAGGTCCCGTCTGGATTCTCGTCCAATATAAAGGGAATAATAAACATGGCAGAGAAAAAGTTCCAAAACCCGAAGTCTCACGACCGCCACGTGATTATGACGCAATTGCTTCCGATTGCTTTGAGGGGCTCTGCCGGAAAATGTTCGAGTAGCCATTGTGAAGCTATGTGCATTCCTCAATGCAATCTCTCGGAAGGTAATCAATCCAGAAGTTCTACCACGGTTACGTAACGATGTGGTCCAATGTCTTGTCGAGTTTCGAGTTGGTGTTCCCGCCATCCTTATTCGATATTATGACGCACCTCCCGGTTCACCTAGTCGAAGAGATTTCCATTCTCGGTCCCGTATTTCTACACAATATGTTCCCCTTCGAGAGGTTCATGGGAGTATTAAAGAAATATGTTCGTAACCGTGCTAGGCCGGAAGGAAGCATCGCCAAGGGCTATGGAAATGAGGAGGTAATTGAGTTTTGTGTTGACTTTGTTCCCGACCTTAAGCCGATTGGTCTTCCTCGATCGCGGCACGAGGGTAGACTAAGTGGAAAAGGCACGATCGGAAGGAAATCAACGATATGTATGGACGGCCATTCTCCGATCGAAGCACACCACACGGTTCCGACAAATTCCAGCTTGGTGGCTCCGTACTTTGAGAAACACAAGAATATTTTACGCTCGGACAACCCGGGAAGCTCGAATCCTGGATTAGGAAGGCCCACATGGAGACTTTCGGCAGTTGGTTGAGAAAACATTTAATGAGTGACAATGAGGTTGTAGATCAGCTGTACATGTTGGCCAAGACACCATCTTCGACTATAACGACTTTCCAAGGGTACGAGATAAATGGGAATACATTTTACACGATCGCCCAAGATAAAAAGAGCACCAACCAAAACGAGTGGTGTCCGCTTTGATGCAAGCAACCGAGAATGGGCAAAAGGTCACATATTATGGTTACATAGAGGAGATATGGGAACTTGACTATGGACCCTCCTTCAAGGTCCCTTTGTTCCGGTGCAAATGGTTCAAGCTAACATGAGGTGGGGTAAAGGTGGACCAGCAATACGGAATGACAATGGTGGATTTCAACAATCTTGGTTACCTTGACGAACCATTCGTCCTAGCGAAAGATGTCGCTCAGGTTTTCTATGTCAAGGACATGAGTAGCAAACCGAGGAAACGGAAAGATAAGAAAACGATCAGTACATCATGCGATGATCCAAAGCGCCACATTGTTCTTTCAGGGAAAAGAAACATCGTGGAAGTGGAGGACAAGACAGACATGTTAGAAGATTATAATATGTTTGGTGAAATTCCGCCCTTCAAAGTGAACACCGACCCAAGCATTAAGTTAAATGATGAGGATGCTCCATGGATACGGCCCAATCGTAAGCAAGCAGGGACACAAGGGAAGAAATGATGTGTAATAATTTATTGTACCAAACTTTGTTGAATGGATCATGTGAATTATATTGCCCGTGATGTGTTTGGTGTCCATTTTCAAATGATTCGATTGATTCGAGATAGCACTGATGATACATGAAATTTGGAGTGATTTAGTCATACTCCTGCCTAGGCGTATAATATGCATACTTGTAGTCTTCATAGTCGCCGCCGTTGTACCGGTAGTCGTCGCCTTCTAAGTTGTCGTCGTCGTCGTCGCTGCTGTCGTCGCTGTCGTCGGGCGGCGCTCGTGGCTCGAACTGAGGGTAGCGCAGGCGGGGGATATCGCCGGCCGTGATGTAGTCCATGACGCTCGCGAGTCCGGCCGTACCACCATAGCCGACGGCCGGCCTCGTGGAAGTTCCCGGGAGGCGGACCATCCTCCTCATACCCGGCGAGCGCCCTCTCACGCCGATTGATGAAGAAGGCGTCCCAAGTATGCTGGTTATCGGGATGCCGGCGGGGATTCATCCGCCGCTCCGGCGTGAGGTCGAGGTAGTAGTGGTTCGTGATGGCCGCCCGGCGCGCGAGCACTCGAGGGACGGGAGGGACCGGCACGCCGCCGACGCTTAGGCTCCGGCCCGGCGGGGACGCGGTAGCCCGGTGGGCAAGGGTAGTTCGAGGCGCAAAGCTCCTCCACCTGCTGGTAGGTTAGAGTGGGTGCGGTGGAAGCCATGAGAGAGTGATGAGAGATTGGAGAGATGTGATAATGCTGGCCAAGCCGGGCAACATATATGTAGTGAGAAATGGCGGGAAAAATGGGAGCGGGAAGACGAGGAGGCGGGAAGAAAGTGGCGGGAAGAAAGAGGCGGGAAGAAAGAGTCGGCGGGAAGAAATTGGCGGGAAGAAAGAGGCGGGAAGACAGGGAAGAAATGGCGGGAAGAAGAGGAATCCGGAGTCGGGTCATCTAATCTTTAGTCCCGGCCGGTGGGTGCAACCGGGACTAAAGGCGGAAAGACAGAGGCGGGAAGAGGGGGCCGGCGCCGGAAAGACGAGAGGCGGGAAGAGGGGATCGGCGGAAGACGAGAGGCGGGAAGAGGGGTCGGCGGAAAGACGAGAGGCGGGAAGAGGGGGCCGGCGAAAAGACGGAGGCGGGAAGAGGGGGCCTGCGCGGAAAGACAGAGGCGGCGGGAAGAACTGGTGGGAAGAACTGGTCGGAATAACTTTAAATGAATTAGTTTTATTTTTCTGAATTTTTTGATATATTATTTGTATTTTTAATTTTTTTAAATGAACTAGTTTTATTTTTCTGAATTTTTTGATATATTACTTGTATTTTTAAGATTTTTAAATGAATTAGTTTTATTTTTCTGAATTTTTTGATATATTATTTGTATTTTTAAGATTTTTAAATGAATTAGTTTTATTTTTCTGAATTTATTGATATATTATATGTATTTTTAAGATTTTTAAATGAATTAGTTTTATTTTTCTGAATTTTTTGATATATTATTTGTATTTTTAAGATTTTTAAATGAATTAGTTTTATTTTTCTGAATTTTTTGATATATTATTTGTATTTTTAAGATTTTTAAATGAAAACTAATTTGAAAAATAGCCTTTGGTCGCGGTTTGGCTCACCAACCGCGACTAAAGGGTGTTTTCCGCGGGAAACCAAAAACCCGCCGAAAATACCCTTGGGTCGCGGTTGGGGTCACCAACCGCGACTACAGTAGCCTTTAGTCGCGGTTGGTGACCCCAACCGCGACCAAAGGTCCTACCCTATATAAACTCGCGCACGCCGCGAGGCGGTTAACACTTCGTCTTCTTCGATCTGCGCCTCGTCTTCGTCTCTGCCGCCTCGCCGTCGTCGCCGTCGCCCTCGTCGCTGCCCCTCCTCGCGCCGCCCGTCGTCGCCGCCGCCCACCGACGCCCGTCGTACGTCGCCGCCGCCCCATCTCTACCGCGCGCTCTTGCGCGCGCGCGCCTGTACTGCACGCGCGCCTGCCCGCCGCCCACACCGCCGCTGCGCGAATGCTCGCCGGCGCGCCGTACGTCTGAGAGAGAGGGGCCGGCGGAGCGAGGGAGAGCGCGGCCGCGCTGCTCGCCGGCGCCGCCTGAGAGAGAGGGCCGGGGAGGCGGCCGGCCGCCGTGGCCGATCGAGCGCGCGCGCCCGGCCCCCGGCCGTTTTTTTTTGTTTTTTTTTTCTTGTTAATTTTAATACAAACAAATAACTAAAATTTGATTTAGGAGTTTGTCTAAAAAAAAGAATTAAAATTTGTTTGTTTTTTTTAATTTGAACTATATATACTTAACAAAAAAAACCTAAAACATAAAACTTGATAATTTTGACTTAATAAAAAATTTCTGAATTTTGACTTAATAAAAAAAAACATATAGTTAACAAACAAAACATATTTTGACTTAATAATTTTTTGTTTTGTCCACTTATAATTAATGAATTAATTAGTAACTATATATGTAGTTAACAAAAAAACATAAAACTTGATAATTTTGACTTAATAAAATTTTAAGTGGACATAAAACTTGATAATTTTAAGTAGCCACCGCCACCGACCCCGCGTGTATACGGAGGGGGCGGCGAGGCCCTCGCCTCCCCCTCCGTATACGCGCGGGTTTTTTTCTTTTTTTACGAGAGAGAGGATCGGCACACCGCCACCGCCACCGCCCTTTCGCCACCGCCTCGCCGCCCCTCCGTATACGGCGAGGGAGGCCTCTATGTGTTGTCCTCGGCACCGCCATCGCCCTTTTGCCACCGCCACCGCCCTCTCTCCTTTTGCCACCGCCCTTTCGACACCGCACTTAATTAATTTGTTTTTACTACATGTTTTCAGGACTGACATATGGCGGACGATAGAGCTGACCCGATTATGGACAACTATGATCCGGACGCCGAAAACCATATATTCGGCATCATAAAAGGCGATATTCCATATGTGCCGACCGGACAAGAAGAAGATGATATCTCTTCTTATCTGAACCTTGACGGTGAAGATGAAGGGCGCCGTCAGCAAGATGATGGGGAAGAAACGTCGATCAACGACGATCTTCAATTGCAAGTAGCAACCAGCTCCGGCGCCGAGGTATATATATATATACATTTTTCCTCTGGTGATACAAACTTACTGATTTGAATAAATATGGGTGTACTAACACGCGCGACTCTCTTTCTTATTTTAGCCCTCGGCCGGATCGTCGAAAAAATCGAGTACGTCGTCGTCAAAGCGTGGCGCAACCAAGACGCTCAAACCAGGAGAAGCATATACCATCGAGGTTGTCGACAGTGCAACCGGCAGGCCGCTGGAGCCCCGAAGTACGCCACCAAGTTTATCAACCAATGCGGAGCCGTTGTTAGAGACAACATCTCGATCACCCTCCGGGAGTGGAATGAGCCAAAGAAGGCACGTCTTGGTTTCACTTTTGTTGACAAGAGAACTAAAAAGGATTGCTTTCAAAAGCTTATGGAGCATTTCATCCTACCTCCGGAATACCACAAATTCGATGAGGCGGGTAACAAGATTCAGGAAAACAAGGAGAGGAGGAGGCTACTCAAACACTTCGCTCTTGGTAAGATGGCCGATACATTCCGGAAATTCAAGCAGAATCTAGCCCGTGACTATGTCAACCGAACAAGACTCCGGAATTCAAAGGACGAGTATGAGAGACTTCAACATGATTGGCCAGAATTTGTGAAGCAGAAGAAATCGGAGCATTTCATTGAAATATCGAAAAAAATAAGGAAAATGCGGCTAAGAAGGAGTACAATCATGTTATGGGGCCAGGAGGGTATCGCTTTTGGGAGCCTAAGTGGGAGAAGATGGAGAACGAGCCGAGGAGGCGAGGAATCTGTCCGGTACGGAGGGATGGGACCGAAGGGCCAAAAGCCGGTGGTACGGGCATGGGGGAACGCTAGACCCGGAGACGTGGGCGTGTGTTTACGGGAACAAAATGTTTAAACCCACCCAAGCCCTTATTGACGCAATGAGGGATGCTCAAGAGGGGAAGATCAAGTTCAACGAGAGAGAACGACGCGGCTGACAAGAGCCCTCGGGAATCCTCGAACACGGAGGACGTGTACGAGGCATGCCCGGGAACATTACGTGGAAAGAAGGGTTCTCCCGGGACGATGACCCGTACGGCTACGTAAGCCGTAAGAGAAAGTCGGATCGGGATGCGCATGTTGTGGCGCGGTTGGCATCGGAAGTCGATGAGATGAAGAAAACCCTGTCTATACTAGTACAGGAGAGATCGGCAGCCGGGACGCATGAAGATCATCCGGCGGATCTCGGAAGCCAGCAGCGGAGAAGCGAGCGTGGCTTCCACGGAGGTCCAGCCGGCCACCGATGCACCGGAGATCCAAATTACTGCACCGGAGCCTCCTCGCTACCCCGTGGACGATGTAAAGGAGATGAAAGAATGTCATCCGCATTATCCTACCGGGAACATGTCCACGAAGGTAGCCATCGGCAGTGCTTTGTCATGTGAGCCTCGGAGCACTCCACCACAACAAACCCATTGCGGATGGCTATGCTCGTGTCACGGTGGAGGAAATAGTCCCAGGGTTTGAGGACCTAGAGATTGACATTGCTACACCCGAAGGGGAGACAAGACTTGGAGGTGTCAAGCGCCAGTTTATTCTCTGGAAAAAGAAGTTTATCAAGTTTCCAGACGAGGCGCCAAGGCGAACAAGTCCACCCCCCTCCGGTGGTGGTGGCGGCGGCGGCGGCGGCGGTGGTGGTTCACCTACACCCCCTTCACGTCAGCCGACGCCGCCCCCCAATTCACCTCCGGCGGGTAAGCAGACGCCGCCCCCCAGTCCACCTCCGGCGAAGAAGCGGTCGCCCCGGCAAAGAAGCGAAGCGAGTCCTGGGTTATTAACCCGGATCCTTATGTACCTAGGACCACAAAGATACCGGAGCCATCACTGAAGCCTCTCACCCCGAGACCTTGGGAACTTAGTGTCGAGGAAAATGCAAAGGCCGTGGCTGCTCAGCATGAGAAATGGCAGGCGGACTGCAAGAAGAAAAGAGAGCCCGAGCCCAAGCCAGTATATTCTGACAAGCAAAAGAAGTGGGCTAAGTCATTTTTGACCGAACCGTCCCAAGCCGCGAAGAATCTGCCTGACTACTATTCACATGAACTTCGTAGGCAAGCACTCATCTTCAAGGAGAAGCAAGAGTTGGCGGAGAAGCAGGAGAAGAAAGCCTTGGAGGAGGCCGAAAAAGAATTAGAAAGTAAAAAAGAGGGGAAACAAGTTGCCCAGCTCGGGAAACAGAGTAAACAATCCATCGCCCCTCTCATAGTGAAAGCCGCCGGTCCGGATGACCCCGAAATCATAGCAGCTGCGGCAAGACATGGATTGACTGTAGCGAGTGCCACAGAACAAGCGGCCAACTTAGGTCTGACTCTTCGTGCAGTGTTAGGCCTTGATGAGGCGCCAACAATGAAGGACGTAGTAATTACATATGTGTCGAATGGGCCTCTCGTCGAGCCTGCGCAGAGAAAAGGATCTACCTCCACAAATGACAGGTCTCGCTAAATTGGTACAAGGCTTACATAAAATTAAAAAACGCCAAAGACTATATTTATGCGGAAGTTAGACCCGAGCATCACTTCAAACATTACTATGTACAAATTCATCGGAGTGAATTGTTCCAGCTTTTCAATCTGCGCGAGCTCGACAAATCTATCATCAGTTGCTACGTTCTGTAAGTGATTTATTTCTACCCCATCTCGTTCATTGCCTGCACTATATATATATATATATATATATATATATATATATATAGGACATATTCATGCTACACCCGGGTGTAGTTACTCCCACGTGTGTTTCTCACAATCTAGGTAGTATCTATCATACCGAAGAGTATATACATGTAGTATGAAGTATATAAGAATATTTTGGTAGTATATATACTACTTTGTAGGTAGTATGTACACTTTTTTACGTACACTATTTCTTTACGTATAAATATTCATGTATTTTGTATATATAGTGCAAACTATGGGTGTATTTAATTTTTTTTCACCAAAGTTGGTATGGAGTATCTTAGATATAGTGTACGAATATACTCAAACCAATAAAGTATGTTTTATACTTCCGCATGGTAGTATATGAGACGTGGGTGTAGTTACACCCAGGAGTAGGAAGTATTTATCCTATATATATATATATATATATATATATATATATATATATATATATATATATATATATATATATATAGGTAAATTAATCTGGTGCTCCTAGGTGCCTGGGCACCATACGTAGATACGTGTATTTTTGCTTTGTAGTACACATACCTGAGGGTATACATACCTAAGTTACACATACCTAAGGTATACATACCTAAGATATGCATACTCAAGTGATACATACCTAAGATATTGCATACCTAAGGTGTACGTACGCTGATACGGGTATATATATGTTAGGTATGTGTAACTTGCATGTGTGTATGTTAAGTATGTAAATGTTATGTATGTGTAACTTGTATGTGTATATGTTAGGTATGTAAACCTTAGGTATGTGTAATTTAGACACGTACACTCCAGGTATGTACGAAATACACGTTGGGTGCCCATGCTCCTAGGTGCCCCATCTGAGCTTCCAGGTAAATTAACTGGTGCTCCTAGGTGCCCGGGCACCATACGTAGATACGTGTATTTTTGCTTTGTAGTACACATACCTGAGGGTATACATACCTATATATATATATATTGTCCTAACTATCTTGTTGTGTATGCAGAATGAAGAAGCGGGAATGCATAATAAGGAACATCCATGATGTTGGGTTCATTGACCCACATATCGTTAATTCATATGTGTTAGAACATTTTCCCGCCGACATGGAGGCCGACCTATGGATGTTTTTTTCAAGGCAGGAACTCAAAAGTGATATTCTATTTCCTTACCATTTTGGGTGAGTGTTTCTGTCTTGAGCATATTCTCTTTTGTTTACTTCATGCAAGGTATGTGGCTAATCGATGAGTTAATTATGCATGACTGTGCATGTATCGTGTCCGCGAGTTCCACTCGGATTCTGCTAGTAATTCAATTTCACGACTCCACGCTCTCATCCACGACTCTCCGAATATGAATGCAAAGCTTTGGGCCGACTTGAGAAAAATGATGCGAAGTAATTATATATTTTCATTCACTTGCGCTCTATATCGATCGGCCTATTTTGTTCATTTCCTAATATCAAGTAACTAATAACTCTCTTGTTCATTTAATTTTCTTTGCCTCGTAGGGTTTGGACACGGTTCGTAAACACAAAGGTCGGTGAATTCAAAAAAGAGCTACAATTTAAAAGGGTAGTGTCTGCGACTGGAGATATTCAGCCAAAGGGGACCAATCTATGTGGATACTATGTTTGTGAGATGATACGGAGATACACCTCTGAGCGGATTTCGTGTCCGAACAACATTAGCAGGAATAATCTTCGAAAGACGCTTAGTCTAGAAGCTCGCTTCCGACCACTTCAAGAGGAACTAGCTGGATGGATCGCGAAGCAAGTGTTACCCTCCAAAACCCCCCGACGGGTTTCGGTTAAGCAACACGAAGAGCCGGGAAGCTCCCAGGGCCGCTTAGTGGATCCCTGGCACCTCGCGTCGTCCCGCAAATCTTCCGGCGCGCGTCCCGGCGGTTGCTAGGGCGTGCCACCTGACCTATACCTGGTCGGGGAGGTGTTAGTGCTTCGATTGTTCCCGCATGGTAGACACGTGCACATTAAATACGAGCCTTATCGGCTCTCAGGTTTCTCGTGGATCGGCTCAAAGAGCCGATCGCCCCATGGTCCTTGATGGATTAGCAATGGCATGGGGATCCTGCTTGATCAAGACAAAGCTAAAACGATCCACGACGCGCTTAGGGTTTTCACCGCATAATCGGAACGTCCTACGTGCGATCGGGCCTAGCAGCTACGAGAGACGATGCAAACTACCCCTACGAGAGGCCTAAAAACCAACATAACGTTGATCCCCGGAACATCCCTCGCAGGGACGGTAAACATAATCTAACGCACCACCGGATCCTCCGACCCCAGCATAAGGCCTAACTATGCAGATATTAAACTAATCCCTGCAGATGCAGGGAGCAACTATAACGGATCGGATCTACTAAGCATGATCAAGCAAGATGCTGCCCTTACGTCTGGATAGACGTAAGGGCAGCTAGATATGCAAGGGTTGCACTACCGTAGCATATTACGTGAAGAACAATGCTAACCCTAACACATCTAGTGATAACTACGTTGCTCGCCATCAAAAAGGCTTCAGTACGAGCAACGCATGAACAATACTAAGCTTTACGCTGCCTAGATCGCGAGATGCGATCTAGGCAGCATGATGCTTACCGGTAAGAACCCTCGTAGGAAAGGGGTGGCGATGCGCCGAGATTGGTTTGTTTTGGTTGAACGGTGATTGTCCTCCTTTTCCGATAACCCTAGATACATATTTATAGTCCAAGGGACTTTCTAATTGGGGCGTGCACCTAACCGTGCACGGGCTAGACTCTATCTCTTTAATCTAAATTACAACGCGATCTAATATGTTACAGATACATGGGCAACTTGGCCCAAACTCTCAGCGCAAGGCCGCTTCAAAGATGCTTCATGTGTGCGTCCTTCAGGTCCATCTTTAATTACGGCCCACCTCATGATTTGGCCAGAATCGGGTGGTAACACATGCCCCCTGGTTTTGATAATGATAATTGCAAAACCATATGTCTTTCCTTCGAGAGGTCATGTCGTGGCAGAGCAGAACCGTCACAGTATTCTCCATGATGACGTCTTGCCTCCTCGCCTTCTCTGCACGATTTGACTGTTCTGGTGCCGCGTCCTTGGAAACTGCTTAGGCATTAAACCACCATATCCCCTTTTTATCTGGCCACTTCCGGTAGTCCCTTTCTTCATCTCCCTCGTGCTAGCACTTCCAAAAAGCCCTCCTCTGCCGCCATGTCTTTCTCTTCTTCCTCTTCATCGGGTCTTTCCACCCAATCCTCCACCTCCCGCGAGCCGACGCCTGAATGGGACCCACAGGAGGCCCACGCGGCCAACATCCGCCGCGCCATAGCCGACGGGGACGAGTCGACCCATGACTCCTCCGTCCGGTCCGAGGACGACCGAGTCCTTAACGGACGGGGAGAGCGACCTTCGCTTCCTTGCCAACGAGCAAGCGGTGGAGGCAAGCGACGACGACCGCTTTTCTTGGGACGGGGTCACCTCTTCTGAGGAGATGAAGGAGGAGGAAGACGACGGCTCCTCCGACGAGCCGCCGGCCAAACGCCATTGCCCCTGGCCCGGGCACCTCAGCGACTTCGACAGCGAGGGCGATGAAGCTGGCGAGGAAGATGAAGACAACGAGGGCCCCGCCGGCGGCCGTTACAGCGACGACGAGCCGGTCGGGAGTAGCGCCGACGGCGGTGACGGCGACGACGACGATGAGGGTAGCAATGGCCCCTAGATAGGAGCTTAGCTTAGGGCCATCAGTAGTAAACGGGGCAATGTATCCCCTAGGACCTTCTTTTGAGAGCAATCAGCTCTTTATGTAAGAAATCTCGTTTATCAACGAAGAATTTCCCCAATGTGATCTTCCCGATTTCCTTTTATGATAATTTAGCCGATTGTCAATGCAGTCCATGCTCAATGAGCCGATGGCAGCACATCGGTCTCTTTCTTGATAATTCTCGAGATAAATCCATCCGGACCTCCATACTCCCGGTTAAACAGGGCCAAGCCACAACCGTGCAAACCCCAGAACTTGGAAATGCAGATCCAACTGAATGGGATGTTAGGCTTAGCGGCAAAATTCCTGCAATAATGTCCAGTCTCCTCATTAACTTTAAACTTCAAACATTCTTCTGCCGCATCCTTCTCATCCGCACCCTCTTTGCCTTCGGGAGGTCCCTAAGACCGTCGCTGGATCAACTTGACTGTTGAAGCTAACACTTTTGCAGAACAGGCACCTTCGCCCTTAACTGCCCTTGCGATGCTCCATTTCTTTGCAGCAATAAGCTGGTCCAGAGCCCATCAACGATCATAGCTCCCTTCTCAGATTCCTCCTGCCAACAGGAATAGCCGATTTCGACACTATCGGCTCTTCAGAGTGAGGAATTTCCAAGGCCATCTGCCCCCCGAGCCTTGGTCAAGGCGAGAATGAAGGTGCACCAGCCGCATCGGACCACTATTAGCTTCTCAATTGTGGTGCAAAGAACCTTCGAGGTGAGCTGCCCCCCGAGCTTCTTCAGTCCAATAACGCAACCTCTGGTGAGAATGCAGTTCAGTTTAACTGGACGACCGTCGGTTGTTCTCATGATCCTGGCCTGATCCGCACGTCCACACTGTTCTTGCTGTTGGCCGGGGCTGCGATCTTCAAACTTGCCGGCAAACACCAAAGGCTTAAACGAGAGAAAGGGCCGTCTTGGACGCCCAAACTGATGCTTCTATTGGTGCTGCCGAGCTCGAAGTCTTGCAAAAGGAGTTGGAAGTCCTCGAAGAGCGGGCCCGAATCGCCAAGCAATCCCAATGAGGGGTTCCTCCAGCAGATGACTGCTCTATTAGGCTTCCGCTTATCTATTAGGCTTCCGCTTATATCCCTTGAGTCGATGGCCGTGCATCGGCTTTGAATCCTTAAGTCGATGTCTGCGCATCGGCAGTGCTCAAATTTTTTTGGATTTTCCATTTTTAAACCTTGAGCTGCTGGGTATTTGCCATCCGTTCCCAGCTTGGTATCCTCGTGTCTCCTCCATCTATGTGCCCCCCGAGCCGATTCTGTCAAGTAATTGATGGTATCGGCTCTTCAGGCATCTGTTGGATCAATGCTGAACACAGACGAAGGTATGTTGAGGATAATTTTGGCCGATTGCGGGAATCGGCCTCCTTTTCCGTTGCAATGCTTGACGATGGTTTGCAACTTCTTGGACTTCCGCTGTAGCTACGTGGCCTACTAGAGATTAGATCCTTTGCTTTTCATTTTTTGAGGGCCGATCACTGGGATCGGCCTTGCCACGTATGTCCAATGCCTTGGACGTGCTACTCCATCAGGACCACGGACACCATGTTCGTATCAGCCGATGCATTTGCATCGGCACCAGCCGATGCCTGTGCATCGGCTTTCGCCTGTTTGGGGCGCCATATTCTCTTTGGCGGGCGCGCCTTCGTCTCCACTATTTGCTGGATTTTCGCGGCCAGATCGGGCCGCGCTCTTCTCAACGTGTACAGTGCATCGTGCCTCGGCTTCTTCCAAGTTTCGCAGCCGCTGCACCCGACGCTTCCGAGAATGGCCGAGTCCATCGGGGCACCACCTTGGACGGTGATACCTATCCTCTTCTCCATCGGACTCCTCGAAGTCCTCTTCTTGAGATGACTCAGCTCGTTTGCTCTGATGTGGGAGAGGTCCTAGACGCTCGAACACCGAAACTTCGCTCGTCCTTCTCCTTTGTTGTGTGCATTCTGGGCAGTTCTCGATTGTTGGCAATCGGCTCATTCCTGAGTCCCAGCAATGTTTGAAGAAGGGACAGTCCCAGTGCTTGTCCACATTGTCTTGCTCCCTTGACCTCTCGCTGGCGCGACGTTCGTACCCGTCGTTGTTGCCGCTGTTCTGACGATACCTCCTGTTCTCTGCATCAGACCGACGATGTTTCTCATCGTCTTCGTCGTAACATCGACGTCGGTCGTACTGCTGCTCATATTTGTTGAGGAGATGCACGGATAATGGGCGCTGATACCGTATGCTTCTCACCTCCTCCTCGGTCAGGTACCGTCTATCGTCGTCTTGGGGCCGGTCGCGTGGAACGGCCTCCTCTTTATCTTTGCCACGAGAGTGGCTGCTTTCTGCTTTGTCCTTACCCTGGCGGCTCCCAAGCCCTGCCATATTGACATCGAAAGAGAACCCTGGTTCTCTCATGGAGTGGCTTAGGTCCACCATGTTGACGTCCGGAAACGGACGCCTGTCTACCTTCATGGCAAACTGTCCGAAAGTTAATCGGCCTGCTTCTATCGCCATCTGGATTTGTGCGCGCAGTACTTTGCAGTCGTTGGTGGTGTGCGCGAACGTATGATGCCACTTGGAGTATGGCCTCTTGTTCATTTCCTGTGCCGTAGGGATCTTGTGGCCTTCGGGTAGCTTCAACTGCTTCTCTTTTAGCAGCAGATCAAAGATCTGCTCAGTCTTGGTCACATCGAAGTCCAACCCTCTTGGAGGCCCTGGTGGATTCACCCATTGGCAGGACACAGGCACTGGCGTCCGAGTCCACTCGGCTACTGCAACTTCCTGATCTTCCGTAGGATCTTCATCTTCATCGGCATTGACCGAGGCCGATCGCGCGCTTGAACTTGTCTTGGTACAGTTCTGGATGGCGCTGCTCATATAAGGTCAGTCTACTGACCAGGTGCGTCAGCGAGTTGTACTCGACTTGAAACGTCAGGTCCTTGAATGATGCCGCAAGGCCTGCCACGGCCAGCCTCGATCGCCTCCTTCTCGCTTATATGAACCGAATAGCATCGGTTCTTGACAGCTCAAACGCTGAATGTACTCAAGAATCGTCTCTCCTCGCTTCTGCCGAACCTGTGCTAGTTCGGCAATACCAGCCTCGGTAGTTTCCGAATGGTATTGGGTGTGGAACAGTTCCTCCAGCTGCTTCCATGATTGCACTGAATTTGGCTGCAAAGAAGTGTACCACCCGAAAGCTGGACCGGTGAGGGATTGCGAGAAGCACCTCACCCGTAACTGATCTGATGCCGAAGCCATGCCCAGCTGGGCCGTGCATCGGCTCACGTGCTCGATGGAGCTAGACCCTTCTAACCCACTCGAATTTGGTGAAGTCCGGGAGCCGGTACTTAGGTGGCAAGTGGGATCAGGTCAAACTCATTGGGGTACGGCTTGGAATAGCCGATTGTCTTCTTCTTCGGCAAAATGCCGAATTGGTCTCTCAAGACCGCGCCGATCCGGTCCGCGGTGGAGGTAGTAGCAGCTGAGTTTTCATGGACCGGGCAGTGGCATACTTGGCTAGCCACGCTTGTTTCTCAGCTTCTGCTCCTAGACTCCCCGCTGCTGCAGTTGTTCTTCCTGCCGGAACAAGTGCTCCTGCTCCGGCAATCCCTCATGGTGGAGCCTGGATCGCCTACGTCCAGTTGTTGCAGTCCGGTACGTACGTGCACACGTATCCGTGTGGGATCTCCTTGGGCGGCTCGTGTAGGAATTGATAGTCGCCCGGATTGCCCCCAATCTTGTGGACGACGTATGCCGGTGAGCCTTGTTGCTGTGGAGCCGCTGTTGCGTACGGCAGAGGCGGCCTGGTGTGGAGTTGCATCTCTCCCTGGTACGTCCCTAGAACAGGTCCTGAAGGAGAGTAACGACGCTCCATGATCTCTTGCACCACGCGGAGCGCAACGCGCTCCAAAGTGTTCACCAGGCTCTCAGAGTGCCGATGCAGTGAATGGGCCACCACACAGTTGATCTCCTGACGCAGGGCTCTGGTACGTTCATCCGAAGGGAGAGACAGATCTATCCCTTCGAGGGCGCCTTGTGGCGTGAATCCTTTGAACCTGATACCGTGCGAACGGGTCATCTCAAAGGAGCCGATGAGTTCGGCTTCACAGATGGCTTTCAACTCGTCGTACTTCTTCTTATGATCAGGAGGAAGCTCCTCGTACGTGATCTGTTCTTCCGCCATCTCGGATGTCGGTGTTGACGCGGATGTTGACGTGGGCGTCGCAACAGATGCCGACGTGGATGTCGACGTAGATGTAGCAGAAGAAGTCCCACCGGGCGTGCCAGAATGTGTTACCCTCCAAAACCCCCCGACGGGTTTCGGTTAAGCAACACGAAGAGCCGGGAAGCTCCCAGGGCCGCTTAGTGGATCCCTGGCACCTCGCGTCGTCCCGCAAATCTTCCGGCGCGCGTCCCGGCGGTTGCTAGGGCGTGCCACCCGACCTATACCTGGTCGGGGAGGTGTTAGTGCTTCGATTGTTCCCGCATGGTAGACACGTGCACATTAAATACGAGCCTTATCGGCTCTCGTGTTTCCTCGTGGATCGGCTCAAAGAGCCGATCGCCCCATGGTCCTTGATGGATTAGCAATGGCATGGGGATCCCGCTTGATCAAGACAAAGCTAAAACGATCCACGACAGTTTAGGGTTTTCACCGCATAATCGGAACGTCCTACGTGCGATCGGGCCTAGCAGCCTACGAGAGACGATGCAAACTACCCCTACGAGAGGCCTAAAAACCAACATAACGTTGATCCCCGGAACATCCCTCGCAGGGACGCGTAAACATAATCTAACGCACCACCGGATCCTCCGACCCCAAAGATAAGGCCTAACTATGCGGATATTAAACTAATCCTCGCAGATGCAGTGGAGCAACTATAACGGATCGGATCTACTAAGCATGATCAAGCAAGATGCTGCCCTTACGTCTGGATAGACGTAAGGGCAGCTAGATATGCAAGGGTTGCACTATGATAGCATATTACGTGAAGAACAATGCTAACCCTAACACATCTAGTGATAACTACGTTGCTCGCCATCAAAAAGGCTTCAGTACGAGCAACGCATGAACAATACTAAGCTTTACGCTGCCTAGATCGCGAGATGCGATCTAGGCAGCATGATGCTTACCGGTAAGAACCCTCGTAGGAAAGGGGTGGCGATGCGCCGAGATTGGTTTGTTTTGGTTGAACGGTGATTGTCCTCCTTTTCCGATAACCCTAGATACATATTTATAGTCCAATGGACTTTCTAATTGGGGCGTGCACCTAACCGTGCACGGGCTAGACTCTATCTCTTTAATCTAAATTACAACGCGATCTAATATGTTACAGATACATGGGCAACTTGGCCCAAACTCTCAGCGCAAGGCCGCTTCAAAGATGCTTCATGTGTGCGTCCTTCAGGTCCATCTTTAATTACGGCCCACCTCATGATTTGGCCAGAATCGGGTGGTAACAGCAAGTCATCGATCCTAGAGGAGAACACTATGTAGAGGACGTAGAACTTCATATGCAGTAAATCATATGTATGGAAACTAGTTCAAAATTGTATATGGTCATCGATATTGAATATATATTGTCAATTCCTCTTGAATTCTTTTTGGTTCTAATTTCAAATTTGTTTGAAATTGTACGTTCATATGCATGTATATGTAGTACCGTAGAATATGTGAAACTCCTTCAAAATTAAAATAAAACAGAAAAGAAAATAAAACAATACAAACTAAAAAGAAACCAGGTTTAGAGGGGGGGGGGGGGCTAAAACCCTAAACCTGCGGTGGTCTTTAGTCGCGGTTGGCCAGGAGAACCGCGACTAAAGGTCCTCCGCCCCGAAGGACTGCTGGCGGCCACGTGGAGGCGCCTTTAGTCGCGGTTCGTAAGGAACCGCGACTAAAGGGGGTGGGCTTTAGTCGCGCTTGCTTGGTCGCGGTTGCGCAACCGCGACCAATGGCAGTTGCGAACCGCGACCGAAGCCCTTTTTTCCACCAGTGCTCCAAGCGAAACCCTGGTACACTTCGTCCACGTCCTGACTCGAGCTGATGGCCGCAGACGGAACACGATGCGGCCGAATGACATTCAGTTGATGTCCTATTGCACCTCGTCGGCAGCTCTCATCGGCAGCCGTTGTGTTTGTGTCCGCACCAGCGCTGGGCGTAGCTTCGGCCGAGAGCTAGCTCTCATCTCCGATTGATAAAATCTCATTTATCATTTGTGTGAACCGTGAGTCGGTGATCCAAGTCTGAACACATTGGAGCAAACTCACCATGGTGGCACGCTTACATGGATCGAGCATGCCTACCAGACTATGAATTTTAGTCAAGACGTGATATTATACTGTGAAGATTTGGCTGCTTGGGCCCTTTTTGCGGTTATAAGGCAACACAAATTTGGAGATCTAAGAATCTATAGAGTGAACTTGAATTGATACAATCAGAACATTCATCACCGAGCTAGTTCATTGAAGGAGGGGATCCTTACAACAGTATATCAATGCACATGGCTCCTGATGGCTGCATTGTACTGGAAAAAATCTTCATGACAACATCCATCACATGGTTGTTGTTGCAACACATGGTACCCATGTTAATGCCATAGTGCTTGTATTTAAGAGTGAGAAGAGAGACGCAACATGAACATAATATGCAGAGACGCCATCATGCTTAATTACCATGTAGTCATCATTTGTAGATTCCATTGGCGTGAGTAAAGCTTGGTCCATTCTGGATTCGATTTACAGAAGTTTTTCATTTAGTTAGAACATCTTTTGCAATGTTAATGAAATAGACAAACATCCTAGGAATCGGAAGCATTGGGATTTGTGACTACACATCCAACGATTTCCACTCGAACTAATATCATCACGAGGACCAGTTGGAGATTGACCCTTCTTGGATTCAATATGAAAGTGGCACACGAGACTGGCTAGTAGAAATTACCTCCAGACTGGGTCACCTTCAAGGTTCACCATTTCTTACTTCTATTTCGTGAAGATCTAGCATATCACCAATTGAAGGTTGTACATTGGCCAAATCTGTATATTAGTGTGCAGAGTGTTGGCAAGTGTGAGAACATTGATGGTCGTGATTTATGTGTAAATAACTGAAACTTGCATTTTACATATTTCTAGAGACAAAACTTCATCTTCCTCGCTAAATGATTTTATAGGCGATTTCACCATAAGAAACTCTGGGGATGGAATCTTGACATAGATCCTTTTATAAATAAGTTGCTTTGTGAAATACCACTGAAGGTGCATACTGGATCATTCGTTTTGACATTGAGGTTGATCAAAGGGACAACTATTCCAAACAAAAATCATGGGTTTTTTTTAAAACATTGATACTAGATATCTTTACCTTGTCATAAAGTTCCGTTTCAAAACTTGATCAACGTCTCAAGAAACAAAGAAGACAATTCAGAGTGTGAATAGTACAACCAGATTTGAATTGTGGGACTATTCATATTTGAGTTTGTCTTGTTTCCGTGCAATATGTATTTTTTTCATGCATGAAAAGGTGATTTGTCCTATTTTTCTCGGCGTGTAAACTGAATGTGATCCCTTTCATAGCATAGTAGATTCTTGTATCAAAGTTTTGATTTTTTGGTCAAAACGTTTGATGACTTCTAGATTCTGCATTTGTTGTTAGGTAGCACAAAAGAACCAAATTAAAAGATGAAGCACTCCATATGTCCTCAACAACTAGTACAAGTTGTCCAGACCATATCAATGCTTCAGCATTTGTGTTCACTTTGGTCGCAAAGTTGCATGGATTGCATGTTGACTTGGATTGAACACATGCATAGAGCATATGAGGGCCTTGCCATTCCTTCTCTCGTGCTTTCCAACACAACCAATGGGGTTGTGACTTGTGAGATGGGGAGGTGGCGATCACACTGCCAGTCTGTTGCACGGCGACGGTCCACGGAAGGTCGCTGATAGAATTGTTCATCCCTGACTAGGTTCTTAACAATTTCATATCCACATGAGAGAATTATATATGAATATGACCAAATGTTGATTTAATGATTTTTGGTTAGTATTTGAATGAGAATTATGTAGGCTGTGCATGTTTTGCTCGTTATTGATGACTTGACTTAAAGCGGAGAATACGAAGGCTTTCTCAAAATGTGAACCTCTAAATTAGAAACCTCACTTGATCTTCAATTGAGATGGCCAACAAAATTGACATGGATCTATACATGAATGTATATTGCCAAGATTATGGATGTTGAGTCCTGGTTTATATTTTTATGCAACTTAAGATGATGAATGCACATGCTTTCTCAAAAGTGGGTATCATCGAAACCACATTTGTGAGCTTGAATTGATACAATTGAAACATTTGGTAAGGACCTACTTCATTGATGGAGAGAATACTCTCACAAGAGAAAAGGCCCTCCTGCTTCTTAAGGCACTATATTTATCTTTGCTTCAAAGCATCCATCACATGGTTGTTGAAGTAGATGGTATCAAATTTTAATGTAATAGCGTTTCTATTTAAAAGTGAGAATATAATATAGAGTTTGATCAATTAGCAAAGAATCCATATTGCGTACCTAATTTGGAGCACAGAGTAGAGTTCCGTAATTTCAAGGTTCAACTCAGCAGACACCATACATACATTGAGAGAATATTTGCACTTAGCTGAAACCGCTTTTGTAGTACCGATAGAACCCACAAAACATACTTGGACTAGGAAGCATTAGGCTATGTGATTACACCAACCTACATGAAGTAACAACACAAAGACAATTAGGTGGAAGTGAGCTCTCGTACGAACTGTGAATAGAAAGCTAACCACTATCAGATGACTACTAGTTACACACATGACACCAACGACACAGTTGAAAAGTACTAAATAGTAATTATCCTTATGTTATTGATGATGGAACTGTTGTACGATCACTAGTTTAGGAAATCAAACCATGAGTTGATGATTTTTGGTCAAAACAAGATTATGTATTGCGTAACCACATGTTTCGCGCATTAAGAGATGGTAATCCACTAGGGACCGGCGATAGAACCGTGTTACAATTACTATTTCCATGAAGAGAACTAGTTAGTGTTTTTGCTAAATGATGATTTAATGATTTTGAGTCAAAACATGACATGCTGCAAAGATTTGGTTGCTTGGGCCCATTTTTTTGCTTGTTAGTGAATACACTACATGATTAAAATGTGGGTACCGAAGAAACGATATCATGAACTTAAATTTATGTTATACCTCATGGTATCAAGCGTTAATGCGGTAGCATTTATATTTAAGCATGAGAAGACAAATGGGACATGAACATAATTCACAAAGAAGCTGCTAGTCTCAATTTGTTGATTTCGTCATAGTTTGAGGAGTAAATCTTATTTGAGGTTATATTCATACACATGTAGTATGTACACATTTTCATAACCTACACAAGCTTTTCCTTCTATTGGAATCTCTTTTGCAACGTCGATGAAATCCACAAATATCACTAACATTCCTTTCTGCGCGAAGCAATATCATCACTATGACGTCTGGAGGTTGACTCTTCATGGATTCAAGTAAAGTAGCATACCATATTTGGCTAGTACAAGTTACTTCAAGTCGGAACACCTTTAGGGTTGTAGGCTTTTGTGCTTCTATTTAGTTCCGACATGTTGGCAGGTAATGACACATCATCACTTTAGTATTTTACATAAGCCAAATAATTATATTACAACCCAGAGTGTTGGCAAGTGTGAGAACATTGATGCCGGTACTTAGACGTTATATAATTGAAACTCACATTTAGAACATTTCTATAGAGAATTAAAGGGACACAAATTCATATGCCTTGATGAAGAAGTTTGTAGGTGATTCCATCATTAAAAAAATCTAGAGGCAGAATCTTTACATCACATCCTTGTATAAAGAAGTTGGTTTGTCAAATTCCACCGCAGAGTGTGGTCTAGCTCATTGTTTTTTTTCACTAGGTAAATCATGAAGGTTCTCTGCCAACATTGATATTAGATTTCTTTACCTTTCCCTAATATTTTATCTCAAAACTTCATCGAAGACTTAAGAAACAAACAAGAAAATTAAAATTGTTAATAGTAAAAGAATGTACTATTCACACCACATTTAATTGTGATACTTCTCATAGTTGATTTTTTCTTGTTTCCATGCAGGGTGTATTATTTTTTGGTTTGTATTTTTCTATCCATATACAGAATTTGATCATGGAATTTGATAGCATAGTAGACGTATCTTGTATCAAGGTTGTACATTTTTTTTTAAATAATTCATGTATTTTAGGTTTTGCTTCTGCGGTTAGCTAGGTAGCATAAAATTACCACAAGAAGAGTGGAAACACTGGATATATCCTCACCAACTTGTATAACTTGTTGAAACCATGTTGGTGTTTGGGCCTTTGCGATCACTTTAGTCGCAAGCTTGCCAGTGTGAGATGTTGAATTTAATTTAACACATGTATAGAGCATGTGAGTAACTCACCATGCCTTCTCTTGTGCTTTCCAACACAATCAACGTGGTTGTGAGGTAGGGAGGTAACAATCACACGATAGGTGCCTTGTAAGACGATGGCCCGTGGATTGCCGACGATGGAACCCGCAAACCATTGATCCTATAAGCGCAAGTTGCATCAGAGGAATGCCTTCCTGGGCGTCACACCATACACAATGCCACCCCTCATCTTATGCAATGGGCGGTGCGCCGAAGGACCGACTGCCGCCGTGTCGTGTCAAATACAATGTGTGGTAGGCAACCTCACTTTACCGACAATAGTGCATCCGACACATAGCCAATGTGTTGACCTCAAACGACCCTATTAACGAAGGGGCCGTCCCTTCGATTGGGACCTTGGGTTAGGCGGGACTACCCGTTGAATTAAGCATATAAATAAATGAAGGATAATAATTTACAACGATTCCCGAAGTATCGTCAAGCGAATCGAGAGCATCCCGGCTTGACAATCAAGTAGTGACACATATTTCAACTTAATTCCCTAAATTTTTGGTGTACGATAGGGTCTACCATGGTAGTGACGGGTAGTAGAGAACTAGGATTTCATGCCGGAGAGGGGGCCTAAGAAATGGCTATCACTCCTAAGGAAGGCCATAGACGCAAAAATTACCCAATTTTAAAACTAGGAGGTAGTGACAATAAGTAACAACTCTGGCCCATGAGCCCTTGGTAATTGGAGTGAGTACAATTTAGATTGCTTAACGAGGATCCGTTGGAGGGAAAGTCTGGTGTCAGCGGTCACTGTAATTAATTCCATCGTCAATAGCATACAATCAAGTTATCGACAATCTAGCATAAGACAATGAATGCAAAGGTTTTTTCAAAATTTGAGCATCTAAAATAAAATTCAATTGATCTTAAATTGTCATGCTAAATTTTTTACAGGGAGCTTTACGTGAATGTTATGAGCATGGCAATTCATGTATAGACCCATGTCAGTTGACATGCTCAAAACATTTGCAAACATTATGACTGATTAGGCTTGTTTTTTTTTGCTTGTTAAGGACAAAGCGACTTATGATGGTGAAGGAAAATGCTTTCTTAAAATGTGGGCATCTTGAAAACTACATCGTAAATTTAAATTAATAAAATTAAAATATATAATAGGGTCATACTCCATCCATAGAGTGAATGATTTCCCTTTTGCTTCTTGTGACACCATTGTTCTTTGGATGAAAGCATCCATCGCATGGTTGTTGCAGTATAAGATATCAAATATCTAGTGTTCCTATTTAAGTGTGAGAATAGAGATAGAGTAGGATCATAATCAATAAGGATCTATCATTGGTACCTAATTTCAAAAAGAAGTAGTAAAGTTCACTCACTGCAAGGTGAAGGTCAACATACACCATGTACTTAATGCAGACGAGTTTTACACTTAGTTGGAACTTTTTTTGCAATGTTGATGGAACCCACAAACATACTAGGAGTTGGAAGCATCAGGACCTACGACCAAGTTGACCTATATTTCTACATGAAGTAACAACACCATGGCAGTTAAGTGAACCTTAAATATCATTAGGAGTCTGATTCTGAATCTGGCTCACTTGAATAAAAACCCAGAAGAAGGATAATATCAAAGTTCTAGTCCCATCAAGACATTTGTAAGTAGATTTTGACCAAAATCATACATAGATGAATATAGTGCAAGTGGAGAGTTCGATGTATTTTTTTCTTATAATCCTTTTAAAAAACTAACAAGAGCATATGCGATAATGAAAACAATATAAGAAAATCACAAGCTACACTAAACATGGTTCACGGAACAAGCAACACAACCCATTGTCCAAGGTCACTCAAATGTCAAAATTAAGCAATCAAAATGCCAGGTTTGCCCAAGAAGATTTTCTAAATTACTGTTGTAGGTCATGACTATGTAAAATCCCTACACATAATTCTATCCTACATTAGATGAAACAAGTATAACCATAATTGGCAGGTATGCACTGTTCAAACTACAACTTGTAGTCCATCAACACCCCTCATAGTCCTTGTAGATTTTCGGGGGGAAAAAACCCGCGCCACCATTACCATCTATCTCAGGTTAGCATGCTAAGATGTGATTTTTCTGTGTACAACATAGAGCTATTTTTATATATATTGATGTGTACGGTTGGGGTTATGGTGCCAAATCGGGTTATGCCACGCCAATTGGATTATATGTCACTGACAGATCACCCGCTTAAGATGGGTCACTCTCACAGAGAGACAATTGGTGCTTACGATCTGATGAATGATAGCCGTTAGAGGTGGTGTTTTTTTAAAGATAACCGATTTCTTTTTAACTGGTGCTTCCTGAATGATTTATAGGTGATTGTCATTAGAGAGACTCTGGTGGATAATCACCTATTTTTTGTTTGTACATGCATGATTGTATATTGCAAAGATTATGGCTAGAGATACTAGTTTTTTTCCAGCAAGTGAATACATGACTTAAGATGACAAATGTATATGCTTTCTCAAAATATGGACACATCTAAATAAAATACACTATGCGCTGATAGGATCAAAATGTCTATCGGGGAGCTACTACTAAGTGAGCGAATGCCCACAACAATGAATTAATGTCCACATGCTCCACATAAAAGTATCCATCAGATGGTTGTTGCAACATATCATACTCAAGATAATAGTGTTCCTATTCAAGAGTGTGATAAGATGAAATGTGATCATAATACACAAAGGATTCATCTTGCCTATCCATGGTCGAACAAGAAGTAGAGCCTTGTTGTTACTAGCCTACTAGGTTCACATGAGCAGACATCACATAAACAATGTGCATAAGTTAATTGTGCACTTCGTCGAAACTTCTTTTGCAATGCCGATGATACGCAATAACATTGTAGGACTTGGAAGCATCATCATCTTCGCACCAACTTGGGCAACTTGATTTTGGATGGCCTCGTATTTTTAATATTGTTAGCCCATTTGTTCGGTATGGATGAGTGCTTAGCTTTGCTTGACATTTTTGAATAATCAACATAATATGGCAGTATGCACCTATCAATGCAGAGATCGGGGGCCCTCCACCATTTCAAAGAAAAATCATGTAATTATACAAAGTAATGACAAAGTGATTTCTAGATGAGAATGGATCTTCTTTGGGAATTATATATGAAGTAACGACGAGTATGCATAGTCTGGTGGAAACACAAGAGCCCTGATCAGGAAATATTGATACATGCCTACGCCGTGCCCTTGTTAAAAGGTGGCAACTTGAAGCTTGGTTTTTAGGATGAAAATTTGACTAGTGATCATCGGTGCACGTACAATTGGACTCGTGATCGTCGGTGCATGTGCGACAATCCCTTCTTGAAGGATTGGCCTAGCACTTGCGTAATTTTCATTTTTCGGCCTTTTATCATAGGATTTGTGGTAACCTAGTGGAGTTATTATCATGAGGCATTAATCTCTCGGTGTTTTCTCGTATCTAGTCAACTTTGCTCAGTTTCGATGTCCTGCATTGCATGGATTTAGTAACATATAGTCATGTTCATCAAACGATGCAGAGATCAAGAGGGTTATCCTCCTTTTTGAAAAAATGGAATGCACTCATGAGCCTTTGAGAATTTCCTGAAATTGATTCTTATATGGGCCAACGCCCGCCAATTTTTAACGGTTCACTCCTAAGATAATTTAGCTGAACGGAAGTGGAAGGGATGTAAAAAGTGTTGTTTTTGTGATTCCACGGAAACTGTTGATCATTTGTTTATTGAATGCCCTTTTGCGAAGATAATTTGGCGTATGATGTATCTTACCTATAACATTCCTCCATCAGCTAATATCACTAATATGTTTGGTACATGGTTGAATGGGGCTGAGGAAAGAGGACAAACACAAAATTCGAATGGGTGTCTCTGCCCTTTGTTGGGCGATTTGGAGAACTAGAAATGATATTATCTTTAACAAATAAAATGGAACTAATTTTTTGTAGATTATCCGGCAAGCTGCTCATTCAATCCAGCAATGAGTTTTACTCCTCCCTGTGGAACAGCGGGAGGCTATGGTTATTGGATGCAACCGGATGCTAGCGGTTGCTCAGGACTTCTTTTTCCAGGCTACTGGGTGGCGGCATCTTAATAGAATAGCAAATGCATAGCTTCTCTATTTGCCATATTTTCAGCTGGTTGATTTATGTATCGACCTTAGCTTTCCCGTGATTGTAATAAGTGATTATGGATCTATCGTGACTTGATACTTTATTTTAATAAAGAAAGCCGTGTGCATCTATTGATGCAGAGGCTGGGGCAATGCTCCTTTATCAAAAAAAAAGACATCGTTCTGGATACTTGTCATGGATGTTGCTTAAGTTGTTTCATGTTGTGCGTTACTTTCAAATGTCGATATCGAATTAATTGTATAGTTTAAAATTTATTAGCAGAGTTGGGTGGTCTTTTACATTCTGCTGTTATATAGACATCGAATGTCAAGATGTATGCACCAAAAAATTTGTCAGAATTTTCTAAAATTTAAATGATGTTTAAAACGCGTTTGAAGAACCAGGAGCATATGCTCTCAGGTGCCAAAACGTCTATCCTGCCAAAGCCTATTAATTTCCAACGGTAAGCTACTGCAGTACCAATTAAAAAAACGGTCGTAGCTACTGGGCGGCGAAAGGGATTTTGGAATTTATTGACATTCTCTAGAAAGGGTACTGTCAATAAGCCTGTTGGCACAGAAACCATTAAGAGAACGCCCAATAACTTATTGGGTACCGTACGGAGTATTTGAAACACGGGAAAGAAGTACCACTCAGGTAATATTTCCAAAGGAGTTGCAAATGGATCCGCCGGTTCACCAATCATTGATGGCTCGAGAACCGCTACCCCACCGATGTTCCTTAAGTTATTGCATGTTGTGTGTGCCTTTCTAATGTCGATATAAGATTAATTGTATAGTTTAAAGCTTTTTTTGCGGGTTATAGTTTAAAGCTTTATTAGTGGATTTTAGTGTTTTTCCAGATCAGAAGTACTCCCTCCATTCACAATTAGTTTGTGTTTTGGGTTTAGTCAAAGTAAAATATTAACAATTATAATGTAAAATCTGTAGGATTAGAATCAGCATAAACTATACTTTCACACTGATGCCTTCGGTATTATGGTTGTTCATAATTTTTTCCATATTGTTGTCAAACTTAATAAGTTCAACTTTGACTATACCTGTAACGCAAAGTAAGTATAAACAAAGGGAGTAATTATATCCATCTAGCAGTTGGGCATATCAGAGGGCGGTGGGAGCAGCTTCTCGTTTGGCTTGCTCCCGTCCAGCACCAGCCATGCCATTCTCAGCCCCCACGTCGAATGCACCTCGAAATGACAATGCATGAACCATACACCTGCACAAAGGCATACATACATAAATATCGACGAATTTGGTTCTTTGGGCTTGTGTTTCACACGTGTAGATTGTATAATTATAACTATGGTTACCTGGGTTATCAGCAAGGAAGCGAATGGCCGCCCAACCGCCGGCTGGCACGCTGACGGTGTTCCGCTTGACGGGGTCGACGAGGTTGAACTTGGTTGGGTCGTTAGTCGGGTTATAGTTGCCGAACCCTTGCCCGACCACAAAGAAGTTGTAGCCATGAAGGTGCATGGGGTGGCTCTCGATCCCAATTACGCTCGTGTCCTGCATCACCAGCTCCACCGAGGTGTTGTACGGCAGCACGAGGAGCCTAGTCCCCGTGGCTAAGTTGGTGTTGTTCGGCGGCGTTCCTGTGTAGTTGAACGGCGAGACCGGGATGGCCGGGAAGTCTGACTCGTAGACGCCTCTCGACTTGCCGGTGTAGTGCGACGACAGGAGCGCCTTGGAAGGGAGCACGAGGGAGACGTTGTTCACGGCGGCTGCGTACTTGGCGCCATGGAGCCCCTGGCATGTTGTCTTCTTGGGGCACGGGAGCGTGCCCAGACCGATGGTGAAGAAGAACCGCCTGTCCACGGACCGCGGCACGTCTGCCGGGTACTGCAGCGTGGCGAGGCTGTGGAGCCTGGTCGTGAAGCTGGTGACGAAGTCTGTGTCGTTGAAGAGCGGCAGGGTCGGCTTGAAGAGCGGCAAGTCCTTGTGGAAGGTTGATGCAGAAGGCGGCGAGCCAGGGTTTTGGTACTCGAGGATGCCGCTCACGGTGGTGTTGTCGAAGTATGCGGGGGGTCGAACGACGGAGTAGGGCGTGGCGGACATGTAGAAGATAGCGCTGGGGTCGACCGGTTTGGCGGCGAGGAGGACGTTGGCGGTTTGACCCGGGGAGATGACCAGCGTCTCGACGGTGAACGGCTTGACGTAGACGGCGTCGACCTCGACGACGGTGAGGGTGTGGTTGGCGACCGAGAAGAAGAGCTCGGCGTTGAGCGCTGCGTTGACGAGGCGCAGCAGGTACGTCTTCCCGGGCATCACCGTCAGCTTGAACGTGTCTTTGGCAGAGCAGTTGTAGAGCGGTCCAGGAAGGCCGTTAATGGTATATGCGTCGGAGATGTTTGGGGCTCCGCCCACCTTGAGCGCCTGGTTAATCACGTCATCCGTGTCCGCCGCCCACCACTCGCCGAAGATGATTGGGACCTCCTTGTGAGGTGCCGGGAACGGGTAGGGGACGCCGAGCTTGGGGAGGATGACGATGGCGCCGTAGACGGTGGAGCGGATCCACGAGATATGCGCGTGCCACCACAGCGTGCCGCGCTGCCCGGTGATAGTGAACTTGTACACGTACGTCTGGCCTGTCTGGATTGGGCACTGCGTTATGTACGCCGGCCCATCCGCCCAGCCCGACCGCAGCTGCCGGATCCCGTGCCTGTGACAGAATGGCTGAGCATTCATACTACGAAAGCTTATAAAATTACTCTCTCCTACTCCCATAGTAAGTGTTGTATAAAGTTATACTAACTCACGGAAATTCAATTCAGCTCCAGGGTGCGTATGCTCCCTATACCAAAAAATTATATTTCGAGTTATCAAAAAAATTTGAGAAAAAATTCTACATGTACATCTACATAATATATGTGCATTTGTCAAGTTTCACGAAAAAATAATATATTTTGTTGCCTATGCAAAAAAGTGAAAATTTATCTTGTAAAAAGCATTATTTTTAGCACTGAGTTTTATCTTTTTTACAAACGTCACATGAGAAGTCCATTTTTTATGAAACAACTTTGTGAGCGCGTAGCACGTGAATATGTACGTGCAAATTTTTCGTTTCGATTTTTTTGAAATTCAAAAAATATCTAAGATGAATTTCAAAATAAAGGGAGCATATGCCCCCATGTTCCAAAACACCACTACGGTTATTTAGTATATATACTCCGTAGATTGAAGGGAGTAGTATACTGTGTATGCGTTAGGTCAGCGGAGCATCGAGCATACCAGTGAATTGTCATGTTGTGGGCGATGTTGTTGGTGACGCGGACGTGGACACTGTCGCCTTCGTTCGCGATGATCTCCGGTCCCGGGAACTGCCCGTTCACCGTCGCGATGCTCTTCGTGCGGCACAGCCTCGTCATGTTCGCCATCTGCACCTGCACATCTCGATTCACAAGGGTTTTCAGCACTGATTGAGAGAACAGCATGCGCGAGAGAAATTCTCGCTGCAGATTACCAAGAGAGGAGAGGATGGAGACACATACATTGAAATCGTAGTGCCTGGTGATGCCCTGCGCTTGGATGATGAGCAGTGCCAGGGTTGCTGCCATGAGGACTAAGCATGGACCAAGACCGGACCATGAGATCGCGATCCTGCTCATGGTATCTTGAGCTCTGAATCGAATGCGGAATAGAGCGACTATGTATTACCCTCGATCGTATGCTGCGAGATGTTGCGACTATGTATGTATATCTCCCGATCGTGTAAGTCTGGCGTGCGGACCCGCGCATGAGTTCTGCTTTCCTGAGGTCATCTATATCTACCATGTTTGTCTGGTCTCCTGCGGGGCCTGCGCTCGCTGTCCGGTTGCACCAAATTATCTGATCGTGGAGATGGAGCATCATTTAATTATTACGAGTGATTCCTTTTCGGTGGGTTGAGATAAGGGTCTGAGAAATAAAGATAAGGTTGAATGATATGTTTTGGGGAAATATTTTTGTACTTACACGTATGTGTGTGGATGTTTACTTCACCGTCCGTTGTGCTTTGAGATTCAGATAAAAAGAGGAGAAAGAAAAGAATCTTTCCATCTATCATGACGAGCATGAATCTCGAGGAATAAATGACGGTGACGGAAACACCCACACTCATGCATGCAAGTACAAAATCCACTATTTTTTTTGGCTTCAAGAAGAAAAGATATAATTGAATGGACATGGAATTAATTTCAATAAATGAGATACATAACCATATACCCCCTCACGTTTTCAAACTTTAGCCAAATATATATCAAAGAAAATGTCAACTACTATAATATTAAATAAATATACTATGAAAACATATCTTCTGAAGAATCCATTGATATTGATCTGGTATGCAAGATCTTCGTATTGTGCTATATATTCTTACTTCATGGTTGGGTCACATTTGCCTTCTTCTCATGTTACTTCCTCTCATTTACTTACTCCACGGCAAAATGTATGATGTTTTTGAAATATAAGCATTTTTTTCATGGTGAAACTATGACCATTATTTTTATAGTAAACTTGCTGGTAGAAATAAAGATAAAAAAAATAAAACATTTTTTATGGTGATTCCTTCACATGTGAAATGTAGATGCCTCCTAGACGGGGGTGGGGGTGGGGTGGGGTGGGGGGGGGAGCTGAATAGGTGATTTAAAGAAATTACGACTTTGGCTTTAATAGATGAAAAAATAAAACTATGTGCACCGATAACTTATGCTTAACAAGATATAAACAATTGTGTGATAGTAAGATATATAACTCCAAGCATGAAGGATATCACAATGTAAACACATAAGTAAATAGGTCGGTACAGAAATAATAGGAGAACCCGGAGATGGCGATTTATACCGAATTTCACTAGTACCCGGAGACAGGGTAGATGTGCACTATATATTTATATCATTATGTATTCATATTTTTTACATTTACACTTTTGTAAATTAGTCCACTAGTACGCCTCAAGATTATAGTTCACACTATATGACAACCACAAGACCAATAATTTCTTTCGAGAAAAAAAGGTAGACACGTCGCAATTATAATGAGGCAATGGTCTTCGTTGGGGTTGCCATTTCTACTAGAGAGTACAATCTTAAAAATAAATTCCCCGCATAAATATAGGTGCAACTATCACCTCCATCACATCAGGAGAAGAAAGAGCATGCAACCTCAAAACATTAGGGTGAGAGTAAGTACAGTTGCTCCTCAAACATATAATGGGTACCTACTTCATTGATGGATTCGATGATCACATCACAACATGTCCTTGCACGCTCTATTTAAGCGTGAGAATAGAGATAATGTAGGATCCTAAATTATCTAAGAAGTCATCTTTCATACATGATGTCCAGCAAGGAGCGAAGTTCGGACATTGCAAGGCTCAAATCAGCATATACCACGTACACAGTGTAGATAAGTTTTGCACTTATTTGGAACTTCTTTTGAAATGACTATGAACCCCACAGAACATACTAGGATTTGGAAGTATCAAGATCTGCGACCTCGTTGACCAAGATTTCTGCATGAAGTAATACCACCATGAAAGTTTCGCCAAGATTAAATGCAGTTCGTAGTGTTATCATAAACTCACACACTTGGCCAGATGAGTAGTTCTACATGCCAGTTTCAAAGTTCTAATATATTCTTTGTATTCATTTTAGACGTTGGTAAGTAGGCATTTAGGTGATGATCAAGTCTATTTTTTTTAACAATAGCAATAGATAGAGGAATATATTGCAAGTGTGAGGGTTGATTCCATCATTTTGATTGACCTTCTGCATAAGAAAACTAACATAAGCAAATGAGACCACTAAACAATATCTGACAATGATAAGCTACACTAAACATGTTCTCACACGAACAATTAACAAAAGCAGGGGTTGGAGGTTACTCCAACATCAAATTTTGGATACCAAAATGGTGGGTTGTATCATCTCCAATAAGCCTAGCACGCCGAATATGTGTTGATAGTTCATCATCATTGTGCAAAAGTGCTATCTAATTCTCTTCAACTGTAGACGAAACAGGTATAACCGTACTTGGAAAGGATACAAGACTCCAACTAGAGTCTATAGTTGATCACCGCCCCTCACAATCCTTGAAGCTTTTTGCCAAAAGAAACATATCCGAACCACCATTACCATCTGCTCAGGTCAACATGCCATTATGTGAATTTGTTGTGTACAACTTAGGCCTCGTTCGATTGATCTGTGGGAGGCTGGGATTGATCTGGATTGCTGCCTGATCCTGGAAGACCTGTCCGGCAAAGTATTCTTTCAAGTCCATTAAAGTTGTGATCTTCGTTTGCTCTCAGCTGGATTATTTGCCCAACAAGTCATGTCGATCTTCTACTAACTCAATCTACAATAAGTTCATGCCCACTTGACCTCCTGACGTTTTCCATGATGCGAGTAAGAGAATGAGCAAAGGAGCGCAAAGACGGCAGAATCAGATTAATAAGGGTTAACCCAATCACTAAAAATGTAGAAGCGAGTATGTGAAGAGAGATTAAGAGCATCTCCAGCCGCGTCCCTCAAACCGTCTCCCAAAGCGCGCCGGATTGAGCGTTTGGGGGACGTGTTTCGTTGGTGCCGCGTTTGGGGGACGTCGCTCCCCAGTCGCGTCCCCCAAACGCCGCCCCCAAACATTTAAAATACTTCTTATAGATAGAATAAAACTATTTACTAATATTCAAATCGGTTCAACATAAACAAATTACATATACAACTTCAAAAAAACATAATTAAATTACATATAAATTATTTTAAACTACTTCTTCCTCTTCGATGATGGCCCCGCCTCGTCGTCGTCATCACGGTGGCGCTTCCTGCTTGTCACCTCTTCCGAAGAGGCGGTGTCGGCCGACGCATCCGAGTCCTCCTCGTTGTCGCCGGTGCTCGCCGGCTGTGCCTTGGCCTTGGCGGTATTGGCCTTCGCGTTCGCCTCCGCCTTCGCACGGGCCACCGCCGCCTCATCTGACCCTTCTTCCTCCGCGTCCTCCTCCACGCCCAGCCATTCCTCCGCGCTGTCAGGTGGCGGGAGGGAATCGTCGCTGCTGTTGGGCGCCCGAGCTCTCTCCCACCAATGGCGCCATCCAGCAGGCTTTCCCTCGCTGGAGGTGTCGGACGGGAGCTCGGAGATGTAGCTCATCGTCGCTGGAGGTGTCGGATGCGGCCGGTGAAGATCCAAAAGCGCCGACGTACGGGTCTTATTGAGCACGGATGAACGGCGCCGCAGAAGTCGAAAAGAGCAGCGGTTGCTCTTCCGAGGAGTCCCGACTCCATTCCGGCGGTTGCCGCGTCGTCGACACGGTTGCCAATGCGACGGTTCCGCTTCCCGGCAACTGCACCGTCGCTACGTAGGCGGCGGCTGAGCGTCCGAGCCGCGCGACAGGTCGGCCCCGCGTCGGTTCGCCTCGCTTTTCGTTGTGTCCGGCGTGCCCGGAGCGTCCCCTGTGGGACGGGGACGGGCTCGGGGCGCCGGACACCGTATTGGGCCGCGCCGGACAAAAATGGGCTTTGGGGGACGCGGCTGGAACGCATTTTTTGTCCGGCGCGTCCCAAATCCCTTTGGGGGACGCTTTGGGGGACGCGACTGGAGATGCTCTAATAGATGTTAGTGGGGCTGGGTGTATATATGGGATCAACCCAATCCATGCTTGGATCAAATACATGTATGTATTTGAAAGAACATGTCCATTACCCCATGTGTGGTTTTGGTAATTGATGACAATCCCTATGGACTAACGGTTGCATTGAAAATCAATCTTAGGTCAAGTCCATAGCCATGTGTTGGACTCAAGGTTGCAAGATGGAGAAGACGGAGTACAATGACGAAGACGGTGTCAAAGAGAGACGAAGACCATGTTGAAGATGAAGATGGATGAAGACGGTGGCGTGCGTACAAGATGGAGGAAGACGGTGGCATGTACAATCATGAAGAGGATGAAGACGGAGCTTGCCGACTTGAGAAGAATGCGCAAGGACTAGGTTTGTGCTCGATAGGATAGTGAGTCGCATCATCGGAGAGAGCTCAAACCTTGCATGCATTGCATCGTATTCTTGGTTCTTCTTGGTTCTTATGCATGAAACGGATTTCGGTTGCATCGCATGTTGCATATGCGAGAGTGATGATTTTCCCTATATACCGTATTGAGAGGTTACACATCTATGACCATGAGAAAATCATCACTCACTCTTTTGCATGATTTCATCATGTGAGAAGGTATCTCTTGTCGCCCTCTTTCCAACGAAATTGGTTTCACGTCATTCCGATCTTCCTAGCTCAAGATATTGCGTTTTCCATTTCGCAGAAAAAGAAAAAGAAAAACTGCATATTGGGCCGGGCGGTACTACCGCGAGCGGTACCGGCCTAAGTACCGCTTGGGCAGTATTTCCTTACTAGATCCAATCCGGTACCGAACCGGTACTAGGCCGGTAGTACCGTAACCCAGTTACGGTACCAGACCAGTACCGGGCCCGGTACTACCGCCGGCCCAGTTCTTTTTTTTCTCTCACAACCACCAGCTTTCTTGGGCCGCAGCCATCATCCGGTCCACCCCGCGCCGCGCCTCCAGCTCCTGCCATGGGCCGCCGCTGCCAGCCCGCAGTGGGCCGCCGCCTCCTTGCTGGGCCGCCCCAGCTCCACCACGCCAGCCTAGCTCGCTACCGCGCCAGCTCCGACCGAATCGATCGGAGATCTATCTCCCTGCGTTGACCCGCGGGAGGGCGGTCGCTCGATCCCGCCCGAACGAGCGTGCTGGCGCGCCTCGATCCCCACGCCGCTCCTTTCCGCTCGCTGCTTCCGCCCTGCTGCTCTTTCGCTGGCCCCACCTGACCTGCTACCGCATGCTGCTTCTCTCTCTTGCTCTAATCTGTTTTGCACTGTTTTTCAGCACAAGCGGTAGTACCGCTCCGCAGAACAGTACTACTGGTTTTGGCCCGTTTTTCAGATATGAGTTTTTGGGGAAAAGCGGTAGTACCGCTTTGCACAGCGGTAGTACCGCTTGGGGCGAATCTGACCGTTTTTCCACTCCCAACAGACTATATTTCGGGCCCCCTATTTATACCCCTCTTCCACCTCCGACCCAAACACTTCTTCCCCTCCATTCTCTCTCCTCCATTGTTGACCTTGAGTTCTTGCTTCCTCCTCTTGATCCCCCCACTATTTGTTGCATCTTTTTGGTGTAAAGGAGAGAGGAGATCTAGATCTAGAGCTTCACCAATTGAATCCCTCTCCAAGTGAGGGGATCTTGCTAGATCTAGATCTTGGAGTTGCTTGGTGTTTCTCCTCATATTTGTTCTTCCTCCCTTATTCCCCCAATAGTTTTTGTAGCTTTGTTGGAATTTGGGAGAGTAGAACTTGGGCATCTTAGTGGTGTTCTTAGCCATTGCATTAGGTGCATCGGTTTGGGTTCTCTCCGGGGTTTCGGTCTCGTAGAGGACGTGTTTGACCTTAGTGGTGTTCTTGGAGCCTTTTGTGGCCTTGTAGCCTTTTGTGGCCTTGTAGCCTTTTGTGGCCTTGTAGCCTTTTGTGGCCTTGTAGCCTTTGTGGCCTTGTCGTCTTTGTGGCGTTGTTGCCTTTGTGGTGTGGTAGCCTTAGTGGTGTTGTAGCCTTTGTGGTGTGGTAGCCTTAGTGGTGTTGTTGCCTTAGTGGAGTGTGGTAGCCTTTGTGGTTTTGGTGCCGGTTGTGGCGCGTTGGTGTCTTGGTGGCCTTGTCGCCGGTGTGGCGTGTTGTAGCCTCTTGTGGCCTTGTACTTGAGAGCCTCCGTGTTGTGGAGTTGCCTCAAGCTTGATACTTGGGAGTTTGCCCAAGCTTGTCTGGGTTCGGTGACCACCCTCAAGGGTCCCTTAGTGGATAGAGGCGTTCCTCCTTGGAGGAAGGGCTCGAGGAGAATACGGTGGCCCTAGTTGGCTTCTTGGAGTGCCTCGTGCCTCCACACCGCTCCAACGGAGACGTAGCACCCTTGGGTGTGAACTTCAGGATACATCGCCGTCTCCTCGTGCACCGGTTACTTCTCAACCCAAGCTCCTTTACCTATGCGCTTTACATTGTGATATCTATCTTGCTTGATGTGCTATACCTATCTTGTTATCACCTTGTTGCTCATCATGCTAGCATAGGTTGTTGGAGCACTTAGGCAAACCCCTAGTTGATAGGCTTTGAGCTAAACTAGTAAACACTTAGTTTTATTCCGCCTAGTTTAGCTCTCAAGTAGAAGTTTTTATACACCGCCTATTCACCCCCTCTAGGCGACGTCCTAGTACATTCAATTGGTATCAGAGCTAGGGCTCTCTTATCTTGTTGGGCTTCACCGCCTAGAGAGTATGACGTCGACTAGAGGATTAGTGCACATTTCCTCTTATACATTTGATGGCACTAATTATGATGCTTGGAAATTCTAAATGCTTGATTATTTTAGGGGCATGCACCCACATGTGGAGAAAATTCTTGATATCGGTTTTTCTCCTCCTAAGGATCCACAAAATCCAACTTTTGAGGAGAAGAAAAACTCTTATCTAGATGCTCAAGCTACTAAAGTGCTTTGCCGTGTTGTGAGTCATGTAGTGATTTCCTCCATCGCGCCTTTCCGGAGTGCTCATGAGTTTTGGACAAAGCTTGGAGATACATATGGTGGGTCCAAGACCATTGAGGATGATCGCACTCCTTCCACTTCACCAATGTGTGGTAAGACACAAGGTAATGCTATGGTGAGTGGTGATGAACATTGCATTGTTTATGGTGAGCCTTCTCTTGATGATTCTTCATCCCTATCCCATTGCAATGTTTCATCTTTGGACTTGAACACTTATAGCACTATAAATGCTTTACATGCTAGTGTTGATAGTCCTTGCATATCTTCATCCCATGTTAATATGCTTGTCTTGTCTTGTGGCCATGATAAGAATGCTTCGTTTTCCTCTAGTATTTGTGTGACTAACAATGTAGATAAAACCGAAGATACTATGGGCCAAGACAAGATCTTGGATGGAGCTTCAACTACTTCATCCTCCTCATCTCACGGTTCTTACACTTGCCTTATGGCTAAGGCTTCTAAGGTATCTCCTTCCTTGGAACCCTATCTATCTAGTGATGACGAGGATGATGATATGGAAGAACTTAATGTTGCTTCCTTAAACATGATGGGTGAGTTGGTTTTTCATGCTCTTCATAAGAAGAAATTTGCTTGCTCTAACTTCATGAAAATCTTGGCTTTTGCCATTAAGAGCACAAAAATTATTGAGAAAAAGGAAGAGCATGAGCGCGAGTATGCAAATGAGATTGCAACGCTTAGTGAAGCTCTTGAAGAACAACAAACTACCAATGAATCTCTTGAGGAGACCTTTACTCTAGAGCTATCTATGGTAAAGGAATCTCGTGATAGAGCTTTAGAGGTGGCACATGATTTCCAAATTAAAAAATGGCGAGCTAGTAATTGCTCATGCAAAACTCCTTGAGGATTTTGAGCTTCTCAAAAATGGCTCTAGGGCTATTGAGAGTGAGCTCATCAAACTCACCGAGTCACATGAGCAATTTAAGGCTCTCAACCTAATAGAGCTTGCTAAGTTGCCTTATCCTTGTGCTATAATTGATAATGCTTGTGCTACTAACTCTACCTCTTGTGAAGCATCCATCTTGAAGGAGAATGTTGAGCTAAGGGCTCAACTTGCTTTGCTAACAAGCAATTATGAGAAATTGGAAGAAAGTCATGGAAAGCTTTCTAGCTCCAATGATGATCTTCTAGTCTCTCATGATTTGCTAAAGTTAGCTCATGAGGCTATCATGTCAAAGGTAAAATCTTGTGAGCCTCATGTGAGTACTAGCACTACTTCTCAAAATGCTATTTTGCCATGTGCTAGTGCTTTTAGTTCACCCACTCATGCTATTGATTTATCTTGTGGTGAACTACCTTCTATGCCTTGTTGCTCCACAAATCCATGTGCTAGTGCTAGTAACTCACCTACCCATGCTATTGCTATATCTTGTGGTGAATTACATACCTTGCCTTGTTGCTCTAACAATGAAGGTTCCACTTCCCCTAGTACTTGTGTTGTTACTAACCATGTAGGGGAAATCGAACAGCTCGAGGCCCAAGTCCCTTCTTTGAAGAAGGACTTGGTAAAGGGTCATGAAGGGAAGCAATCCCTCAATGACAAGGGTGGACTTGGATTCAACTCCAACAACAAGAACAAGTCCACCACGCACAAGCAGAAGAAGGGCCATGGGCATGTGAAGGACCCCGCCAAGATTGTGTGCTTCAAGTGCAAGATTGAAGGGCACCATCTTAGATCGTGCCCCTTGAAGAAGAAGCCACATGGCGAGAAGAAACAAGGGAAGCGTCCTCAAGATGGAGCTCACTGTCTACCTCAAGGCCAAGCTCAAGGTCTACCTCGACTTGAAGAAAGGCCGCTACCCAAGAAGGATCAAGCCAAGGCTCCCGTTGTGGAGAAATCAAGTGAGAAGAAGGAGAAGAGAAGAACATGCTACATATGCCGTGAGAAGGGCCACATCTCCTCCTTTTGCACTATTGGTAACTCATCCAACCCTATCTTGATCGATGGTGCTTATTCTCTTTGCGAGGATAAGGTTGGAAATGTGTTTGCCAAATATATGGGCACTCAATGTGGTTTCTCAAAAAGAACCATTTGGGTTGCCAAGCCTATTGTGACTAACTTATTAGGACCCAACTTGGTTGGGGACCAACAAGCCAAAATTTGATCAATAGGTACATGTGGAGGGCATGGAGGCTTGACTAGTTCATGAAGACTTGGGGGATCTTCATCATTCCCATTTCCTCAAGTCAAGTAGTATCCCTTTCATCCTTTACCCATGCACCTCCTTGCGGTAACGAGTCCTCAACTTATTTACATTGAAAGTTACTCGCTCCCCTTTTACATGTGTTGGTTTTGTACCTTGCATGTTGTTGTGTATGTTGGGCTTCCTACTTGCTTATCTTGCCTTCATGCTTATATATGTTGGGTGGCACATCATGTACAATTGTTGTTAAGTTGAGCCTATGCATCTTATTGATATCTTAGTTGTTGGCTCATGTGAGAAATTAATGGACTATCCCATTTTGGGGGAGTGATATGCTTTGTGCATTTCACAATCTTAAAATGTGCGACATGATGAATTAAAATTCTATAATGTCCATTAATTATCTCACTTGGTTCTTATTTGCCTCTTGCACGAAAAAAGTCTTTATCACATTATGGGGGAGTATTGTGCTTTGTGCATTCTACAAGCCTAGAAAATGTGAACATTTGAGGTTGTGTCACATAGAATTCATATTATAGATTATCTTGTTCCTATGTGACATGTGTGCTCAAACAAACCCCATTTTACCATATGCTTTGTTTCTTGTGACGATGATCTTGGATATACCCTCAATCCACCACAAGGAAATATTTCCTATATATCTCTTGTCCTTGGATAATTGATAACATATTATGGGGTATGTCTTTGGATCATCCTCACACTTGGCTCATGTGCTTAATTGCTTCATTTCTTGCCAAGAATTTGTTCTTGTGGGTTAGACTCCCATATGTCTTCCTTGCTTCTTTTGGATCTTCTTATTTCACTTGAACCTTGTTAGTGTTTTGATAAACATGGTTGAGCAATAATCCCGCATTTGTGCATTTTGTATTCAAATGCAAAATTCTAAATAGTGCACTAATTTTGGGGGAGCTCTCCTATGTTTGTTCGAACACTCTCTTGTTTCAAGAATTTGACGTTGGAAGACAAAACTTTTCTTTTTGGTACTTTTGTGCCATCATGAAAATCGTTGAGGGTTTGGTTTATTTGGAACCTTGCTTTCTTTGGGAGTTGGTTATCTCATTACTTTCTATTTGGTTTACTTTCCTAAAACGAGATAAGTCCTTGAGCATGCTTGTTTTAGACATCATCTTGCTCGTTGTGTTAGTTCATTTGTTGAACTTTGGGGTCAATCTTGTGTTGATTTGATTCTTGGATATGGGTTGGACAACCTTTTGCCATGTCACACCTTTGTGTGCCATCGTGTTCTATTTTGCATTTTGTCCAAGTCATATCTCCATTTGGTTCTTGAAAGCCTTGCATGCATATTTACTTCATGTATATCTTATGGCATGCTTTCTTTCGTTGATCAAATGCATAGGGAAAACTCCACCATAATCCTAAATCGGCTAAGATGTGCATGAAATTCAAATTCATATCCATATGCACATATTTATGTGGAGTTTGTCCTATGTGTTGTAGTTGGACTAACTACTCGGACCCAATTAGTTTAAGGACCACTTTGTACTTGAGTTTTGTCTTAGGTACATTGGTGATGCGTTGGATGCTCGTCTCACTCATGAAGAAGAAGTGGAGGACAAGTGGCTATAGGAGGCGAGCTATGATGTTATGACTAACTCATATCTACTACATCACACCATTGCATCCGGGTAACAAGTATCAATCCCCTCATGCATGCTATCTCGTATCCAACCATGAGGTTATCCTTAGTATTTCATTTGGTGATACTTGTTTGCCTCTCTCAAAGCCTCTCAACTATCTCCTTCTCTTGGTGATTCTTGTGATGTCTTTGAGGTGTTTTTGGTTGAAGTTGTTCAATGTACAATGGGATAAATATGAGCCTTTGGCCGTGCTATAAAGAAAATATCTCATTGTATATTGCATTACTTCACCATTGGATATCTTGCTCTTTTTCTCTTGTATCTATCTTGTGTGTGCATGTTTCTTTGTGCATAAATATCTTTGTGATGTTGTCCACTTGGAGAAACTTATATAAATGAGAGAAGATACATATTCTTTTGATATCCATCCTTGTTGGAGTCCATTCCTTTATTCTTGTTCATCTCTTTGGTGGCTCCACAAATAATTTTATGAGTTCTCATTTTATCCTATTTGCATCTTCACGCACTCATACTTGATTTTGACACAAGCTTCGTTTTTACTTGCCTCTTATTAAGCTTGTGTTTCTTTTTGGGTCATTGGATTGCTTGCTTCATTTGTCGAAGCCTTCTCACCTTCACATCCTCTTGCAATCTTTGATCCTCAATATAGTTGGATTTCCTCCCGGTATTCATCATTGAATACATGCATTTGATTTCACTCACATTATGAGAAATGCACACCTTATGGAGGAATTCTAACTATATTGGCCTTCCGAACCTTTCGTCCATTTTGGCAATCGATGCCAATGGGGGAGAAGTTTGGAGGGTTTAAGGGAATTGCTTTTGTTGGTTCTTAAGCATTTACCTTTCATGCCTTGCATTTTTTGCTTTGCATGGTTGAATATTTAGAGGATACTCCGCTAGCCTTTAATTGCCGGTGTATGCAATGAAATTCAAGTTCATTCACACATGCATATATTATGGGGGAGTTTTTCTAAATATTCAACTTGGGCTGTTCGCTAAATTCCATATCTAAACTGTCTCAAAGAGATTGTCATCAATTACCAAAATGGGAGAGATTGAAAGAACATATCCATTACCCCATGTGTGGTTTTGGTAATTGATGACAATCCCTATGGACTAACGGTTGCATTGAGAATCAATCTTAGGTCAAGTCCATAGCCATGTGTTGGACTCAAGGTTGCAAGATGGAGAAGACGGAGTACAATGACGAAGACGGTGTCAAAGAGAGACGAAGACCATGTTGAAGATGAAGATGGATGAAGACGGTGGCGTGCGTACAAGATGGAGGAAGACGGTGGCATGTACAATCATGAAGAGGATGAAGACGGAGCTTGCCGACTCGAGAAGAACGCGCAAGGACTAGGTTTGTGCTCGATAGGATAGTGAATCGCATCATCGGAGAGAGCTCAAACCTTGCATGCATTGCATCGTGTTCTTGGTTCTTCTTGGTTCTTATGCATGAAACGGATTTCGGTTGCATCGCATGTTGCATATGCGAGAGTGATGATTTTCCCTATATACCGTATTGAGAGGTTACACCTCTATGACCATGAGAAAATCATCACTCACTATTTTGCATGATTTCATAATGTAAGAAGGTAGCTCTTGTCGCCCTCTTTCCAACGAAATTGGTTTCACGTCATTCCGATCTTCCTAGCTCAAGATATTGCGTTTTCAGTTTCGCAGAAAAAGAAAAAGAAAAACTGCATATTGGGCCGGGTGGTACTACCGCGAGCAGTACCGGCCTAAGTACCACTTGGGCAGTATTTCCTTACTGGATCCAATCCGGTACCGAACCGGTACTAGGCCGGTAGTACCGTAACCCAGTTACGGTACCAGACCAGTACCGAGCCCGGTACTACCGCCGGCCCAGTTCTTTTTTTCTCTCACAACCACCGGCTTTCTTGGGCCGCAGCCATCATCCGGTCCACCCCGCGCCGCGCCTCCAGCCTCCTGCCATGGGCCGCCGCCGCCAGCCCGCAGTGGGCCGCCACCTCCTTGCTGGGCCGCCCCGGCTCCACCACGCCAGCCCTAGCTCGCTACCGCGCCGGCTCCGACCGAATCGATCGGAGATCGATCTCCCTGCGTTGACCCGCGGGAGGGCGGTCGCTCGATCCCGCCCAAACGAGCGTGTCCGGCGCGCCTCGATCCCCACGCCGCTCCTTTCCGCTCCGTCGCTTCCGGCCCTGCTGCTCTTTCGCTGGCCCCACCTGACCTGCTACCGCATGCTGCTTCTCTCTCTCTTGCTCTAATCTGTTTTGCACTGTTTTTCAGCACAAGCGGTAGTACCGCTCCGCAGAACGGTACTACTGGTTTTGGCCCGTTTATCATATCTGAGTTTTTGGGGAAAAGCGGTAGTACAGCTTTGCACAGCGGTAGTACCGCTTGGGGCGAATCTGACCGTTTTTCCAGCCCCCAACAGCTATATTTCGGGCCCCCTATTTATACCCCTCTTCCACCTCCGACCCAAACACTTCTTCCCCTCCATTCTCTCTCCTCCATTGTTGACCTTGAGTTCTTGCTTCCTCCTCTTGATCCCCCCACTATTTTTTTGCATATTTTTGGTGGAAAGGATAGAGGAGATCTAGATCTAGAGCTTCACCAATTGAATCCCTCTCCAAGTGAGGGGATCTTGCTAGATCTAGATCTTGGAGTTGCTTGGTGTTTCTCCTCATATTTGTTCTTCCTCCCTTATTCCCCCAATAGCTTTTGTAGCTTTGTTGGAATTTGGGAGAGTAGAACTTGGGCATCTTAGTGGTGTTCTTAGCCATTGCATTAGGTGCATCGGTTTGGGTTCTCTCCGGGGTTTCGGTCTCGTAGAGGACGTGTTTGACCTTAGTGATGTTCTTGGAGCCTTTTGTGGCCTTGTAGCCTTTTGTGGCCTTGTAGCCTTTTGTGGCCTTGTAGCCTTTGTGGCCTTGTCGTCTTTGTGGCGTTGTTGCCTTTGTGGTGTGGTAGCCTTAGTGGTGTTGTAGCCTTTGTGGTGTGGTAGCCTTAGTGGCGTTGTTGCCTTAGTGGAGTGTGGTAGCCTTTGTGGTTTTGGTGCCGGTTGTGGCGCGTTGGTGTCTTGGTGGCCTTGTCGCCGGTGTGGCGTGTTGTAGCCTCTTGTGGCCTTGTACTTGAGAGCCTCCGTGTTGTGGAGTTGCCTCAAGCTTGATACTTGGGAGTTTGCCCAAGCTTGTACGGGTTCGGTGACCACCCTCAAGGGTCCCTTAGTGGATCGAGGCATTCCTCCTTGGAGGAAGGGCTCGAGGAGAATACGGTGGCCCTAGTTGGCTTCTTGGAGTGCCTCGTGCCTCCACAACGCTCCAACGGAGACGTAGCACCCTTGGGTGTGAACTTCGGGATACATCACCGTCTCCTCGTGCACCGGTTACTTCTCAACCCAAGCTCCTTTACCTATGCGCTTTACATTGTGATATCTATCTTGCTTGATGTGCTATACATATCTTGTTATCACCTTGTTGCTCATCATGCTAGCATAGGTTGTTGGAGCACTTAGGCAAACCCCTAGTTGATAGGCTTTGAGCTAAACTAGTAAACACTTAGTTTTATTCCGCCTAGTTTAGCTCTCAAGTAGAAGTTTTTATACACCGCCTATTCACCCCCCTCTAGGCGACGTCCTAGTACATTCAGTATTCAATCCCCAACAAATCGAACGAGGCCCTAGATGTACGTTTACTATTATAGATGGGGGTTGGTGACACATCGATCAACACAAGTTGAGGATACACCATTGAAATCATCTAGTCTGCTTAATCATCCCTCAACATCTCCCCTTCAACGTCTAACCATCATACACCGTCTGATGGCTTCTTATTGTACGCTCCCCGCTCCCTAGCACAAAGTTGTGCGTCAAATTAAATAATTGCTTTACTAATCCATTAACATTCTATCAAGTCAGTAGTTAATTGTCGGTATTTCCTCACGTTGGATCTAATTTTAACGCGACACATACGCCCAGTTTCTCTCCACCATCACCAAATCCTCTTGTATGTATGTGCTATAATCCCTAAACATTTGCTTCCCGTTTCGTCTCTTTTGTCCCATAATTCATTCTCATCCCACCACACATGCCAAAACATCGCCTTGCACTCTCATTTGATGTCTACACCCGCGTTGCCCATGTTGCTGAAAGATCACGATGAATCAAGGGCCAAAGAAGTGAATTTTGTGAATCCAATTCGAGTTAGAAACCTCTTTTTTGGAAGATTTTTTTTTGCTTAGTGCACCAGCAGAGGTGGTTACTGATGGCGCGTGATGCACATGTCCGTTGGGAATCCCAAGAGGAAGGTGTGATGCGCACATCAGTAAGTTTTCCCTCAGAGGGAAACCAAGGTTATCGAACCAGTAGGAGATGAAGGCCACGTGAAGGTTGTTGGTGGAGGAGTGTAGTGCGGCGCAACACCAGGGATTCCGGCGCCAACGTGGAACCTGCACAACACAATCAAAATACTTTGCCCCAACTTAACAGTGAGGTTGTCAATCTCACCGGCTTGTTGTAAACAAAGGATTAAACGTATGGTGTGGAGAATGATGTTTGTTTGCGAAGAACAATAGAGAACAGAGATTGCAGTAGATTGTATTTCAGATGTAAAAGAAAGGGCCGGGGTCCACAGTTCACTAGTGGTGTCTCTCCAATAAGATAAATAACATGCTGGGTGAACAAATTACAGGCGGGCAATTGACAAATAAAGATTCACTTACATATCATGATGATCACTATGAGATTTAATCAGGGCATTACGACAAAGAACATAGACCGCCATCCAGCATGCATCTATGCCTAAATAGTCCACCTTCAGGTTAGCATCCGCACCCCTTCCAGTATTAAGTTGCAAACAACAGACAATTGCATTAAGTATGGTGCGTAATGTAATCAATACAAATATCCTTAGACAAAGCATCGATATTTTATCCCTAGTAGCAACAGCACATCCACAACCTTAGAACTTTCTGTGACTGTCCCAGATTCAATGGAGGCATGAACCCACTATCGAGCATAAATACCCCCTCTTGGAGTTACAAGTATCAACTTGGCCTGAGCCTCTACTAGCAACGGAGAGCATGCAAGAACATAAACAACACATATATGATAGATTGATAATCAACTTGACATAATATTCTATATTCATCGGATCCCGCCAAACACAACATGTAGCATTACAAATAGATGATCTTGATCATGTTAGGCAGCTCACAAGATCTAAACATGATAGCACAAGAGGAGAAGACAACCAACTAGCTATCGCTATGGACCCATAGTCCAAGGATGAACTACTCACGCATCAATCCGGAGGCGGGCATGATGATGTAGAGCCCTCCGGTGATGATTCCCCTCTCCGGCAGGGTGCCGGAGGCGATCTCCTGAATCCCCCGAGATGGGATTGGCGGCGGCGGTGTCTCTGGAAGTATTTCCGTATCGTGGCTCTCGGTACAGGGGTTTTCGCGACGAAGGCTATAAGTAGGCGGAAGGGTAGGGTTGGAGGGGGCACAGGGGCCCCACACCATAGGCCGGCGCGGCCAAGGGCCAGGCCGCGCCGCCCTATGGTCTCGGCCCTCGTGGCCCCACTTCGTATCCCCTCCGGTCTTCCGGAAGCTTCGTGGAAAAATAAGACCCTGGGCGTTGATTTCGTCCAATTCTGAGAATATTTTCTTTGTAGGATTTCTGAAACCAAAAACAGCAGAAAACAGAAACTGGCACTTCGGCATCTTGTTAATAGGTTAGTGCCGGAAAATGCATAATAATGATGTAAAGTATGTATAAAACATGTGAGTATTGTCATAAAAGTAGCATGGAACATAAGAAATTATAGATACGTTGGAGATGTATCAAGCATCCCCAAGCTTAGTTCCTACTCGCCCTCGAGTAGGTAAACGATAACAACAAATAATTTCTGAAGTGACATGCTACCAACATAATCTTGATCAACATTATTGTAAAGCATATGAGATGAATGGAGTGATCTGAAGCAATAGATTACTAACAAAGAGATAATGACTAAACAAATGAATCATATAGCAAAACTTTTCATGAATAGTACTTTCAAGACAAGTATCAAAAAGACTTGCATAAGAGCTAACTCATAAAGCAATAGATTCAAAGTAGAAGGCATTGAAGCAACACAAAGGATGATTAAGTTTCAGCAATTGCTTTCAACTTGTAACATGTATATCTCATGGATAATTGTCAACATAGAATAATATAACAAGTGCAATAAGTAAACATGTAAGAATCAATGCACACAGTTAACACAAGTGTTTACTTCTAAGACAGAAAGAAGTAGGTAAACTGACTCAACATAAAGTAAAAGAATGGCCTGATACGTCTCAAACGTATCTATAATTTCTTATGTTCCATGCTAATTTTATGACAATACTTGAATGTTTTGTACATTCTTTACATCATTATTATAAATTTTCCGGCACTAACCTATTAACAAGATGCCGAAGCGCCAGTTGCTGTTTTCTGCTGTTTTCGGTTTCAGAAATCCTAGTAAGGAAATATTCTCGGAATTGGACGAAATCAACGCCCAGGGTCCTATTTTTGCACGAAGCTTCCAGAAGATCGAAAGGGAGACGAAGTGGGGCCACGAGGTGGCCAGACACCAGGGCGGCGCGGCCCAGGCCCTGGCCGCGCCGGCCTGTTGTGTGGGCCCCTCGTGACGCCCCCTGACCTACCCTTCCGCCTACAAATAGCCTTCGTCGTGAAACCCCCTGTACCGAGAGCCACGATACGGAAAACCTTCAAGAGACGCCGCCGCGAATCCCATCTCGGGGGATTCAGGAGATCGCCTCCGGCACCCTGCTGGAGAGGGGAATCATCACCGGAGGGGCTCTACATCATCATGCCCGCCTCCGGATTGATGCGTGAGTAGTTCATCCTTGGACTATGGGTCCATAGCAGTAGCTAGATGGTTGTCTTCTCCGCTTGTGCTATCATTGTATAGATCTTGTGAGTTGCCTAACATGATCAAGATCATCTATTTGTAATGCTACATTTTGTGTTTGGCGGGATCCGATGAATATAGAATATTATGTTAAGTTTATTATCAATCTATCATATATGTGTTTTTTATGTTCTTGCATGCTCTCCGTTGCTAGTAGAGGCTCTGGCCAAGTTGATACTTGTAACTCCAAGAGGGAGTAATTATGCTCGATAGTGGGTTCATGCCTCCATTGAATTTGGGATCGTGACAGTAGGTTCTAAGGTTGTGGATGTGCTGTTGCTACTAGGGATAAAACATTGATGCTTTTTCTAAGGATATTTGTGTTGATTACATTACGCACCATACTTAATGCAATTATCTGTTGTTTACAACTTAATACTGGAGGGGGTTCGGATGATAACCCGAAGGTGGATTATTTAGGCATAGATGCATGCTGGATAGCGGTCTATGTACTTTGTCGTAATGCCCTGATTAAATCACATAGTAATCATCATTGATATGTATTGAATCTTGATTTGTCAATTGCCCGCTCGTAATTTGTTCACCCAGCATGTTAGTTATCTTATTGGAGAGACACCTCTAGTGAACTGTGGACCCCGGTCCATTCTTTTACATCTGAATACATTCTACTGTTTTTACTGTTCCTTGCAAACAAACACCATTTTCCACTCGATACGCTTAATCCTTTGTTTTCAGCTAGTCGGTGAGATTGACAACTCACTGTTACGTTGGGGCAAAGTACTTTGATTGTGTTGTGCAGGTTCCACGTTGGCGCCGGTTTCACTGGTGTTGCGCCGCACTACATTCCTCCACCAACAACCTTCACGTGCTTCTTGGCTCCTACTGGTTCGATAACCTTGGTTTCATACTGAGGGAAACTTGCTGCTGTGCGCATCATACCTTCCTCTTGGGGTTCCCAACGGACGTGTACATCTGCGTGCATCAAGCATCTTTTTTCTGGCGCCATTGCCGGGAAGATCAAGACACGCTGCAAGGGGAGTCTCCACTTCCAATCTCTTTACTTTGTTTTTGTCTTGCTTTACTTTATTTTATTTACTGTCTTGTTTGCTTCATACTAAAAACACAAAAAAATTAGTTACTTTATTTACTGTCTTATTTAATAGCTCTATATCAAAACACAAAAAAATTAGTTACTTGTCTTTATTTTATTTGCCTAGTTTACTTTTATTACTGTTATAATGGGTACTCCTGAAAATACTAAGTTGTGTGATTTCACTAGCACAAATAATAATGATTTTATATGTACTCCTATTGCTCCACCTGCTACTACAGCGAGAATTCTATGAAATTAAACCTCGCTTTACTGAATCTTGTTATGAGAGAGCAATTTTCCGGTGTTAGTACCGATGATGCTGCTGCCCATCTTAATAATTTTGTTGAACTTTGTGAAATGCAAAAGTATAAGGATATAGATGGTGATATTATAAAACTGAAATTGTTTCCTTTCTCCTTAAGAGGAAGAGCTAAAGATTGGTTGTTATCTTTGCCTAAGAATAGTATTGATTCATGGACTAAATGTAAAGATGCTTTTATTAGTAAATATTATCCTCCTCGCTAAGATTATATCTTTGAGAAGTAGCATAATGAATTTTAAACAATTTGATAATGAACATGTTGCTCAAGCATGGGAGAGAATGAAATCTTTGGTAAAGAATTGCCCAACCCATGGATCGACTACTTGGATGATCATCCAAACCTTTTATGCGGGATTGAATTTTTCATCAAGGAACCTATTGGATTCAGCTGCTGGAGGTACCTTTATGTCCATCACCCTGGGCGCCGCAACTAAATTACTTGACGATATGATGATCAATTACTCTGAATGGCACACTGAAAGAACTCCTCAAGGTAAGAAGGTAAATTCTGAAGAAACCTCTTCTTTGGGTGATAAGATTGATGCTATTATGTCTATGCTTGCAAATGGTAGATCTCATATTGATCCTAATAATGTTCCTTTAGCTTCATTGGTTGCTCAAGAAGAAAATGTTGATGTGAATTTCATTAAGAACAATAATTTCAACAACAATGCTTATAGGAATAATTACGGTAACAACAACTATAGGCCATATCCTTCTAATAATGGTAATGGTTATGGTAATTCTTATGGTAATTCTTATAACAATAATAAGAGTGTACCCTCTGGTCTTGAAGTGATTCTTAAAGAATTTGTTAGTACACAAACTGCTTTCAATAAAACTGTTGAAGAAAAGCTTGGTAAAATTGATATTCTTGCTTCTAAGGTTGATAATCTTGCTCTTGATGTTGGTCTTTTAAAATTGAAAGTTATGCCTGAGGAAGTTAAAGATGCTAGGTTTGCTAAAACAAATTCCATCCAAGTTCGAATTAATGATAATATTAGACTGTTGGCTGAATTGCATGCTAGGTGGGATAGAGAAGAAAAAGAAAAACTTGCTAAAGAGAATAATGTAGCTAAAGTATGGACTATTACCACCACTAGTAATGTTGATTCTTCACATGTTTCTGCACCTCCTACTATTAATGGTAAAATAATTGGTGTTGGCAATGTTTCTACTCCTAGTGCAAAGCGTACAAAATTGCCTGAAGCTGCTGAAACTGCTGTTTGCGATAAAACTGCTGAAATTTTTCAAAATATTGGTGACAATGATTCCATTGCTGTAGAACATAATGGTTTAGATTTTGATGATTGTCATATTACTGAAGTTATAAAGTTCTTACAAAAACTTGCTAGAAGCCCCAATGCTAGTGCTATAAATTTAGCCTTTACAAAACATATTACAAATGCTCTCATTAAAGCTAGGGAAGAGAAATTAAAACTTGAAGCTTCTATTCCTAGGAAGCTAGAAGATGGTTGGGAGCCCATCATTAAGATGAAATTTAATTATTTTCAATGTAATGCTTTATGTGATCTTGGTGCAAGTATTTCTGTTATGCCTAAAAAGATTTATGATATGCTTGACTTGCCACCATTGAAGAATTGTTATTTAGATGTTAATCTTGCCGATAATGTTAAAAAGAAACCTTTGGGGAGGATTGATAATGTGCGCATTACGGTTAACAATAACCTTGTCCCCATTGATTTTGTTGTCTTGGATATCGAATGCAATGCATCTTGTCCTATTGTGTTGGGAAGACCTTTTCTTCGAACCGTTGGTGCTGTTATTGATATGAAGGAAGGTAATATTAAATATCAATTTCCTCTCAAGAAAGGTATGGAACACTTCCCTAGAAAGAGAATGAAGTTGCCTTTTGATTCTATTATTAGAACAAGTTATGATGTTGATGCTTCTTCTCTTGATGTTACTTGATTTGCACTTTCGCGCCTAGTCGAAAGGCGTTAAAGAAAAGCACTTCTTGGGCGATAACCCAAGTTTCATTTTATTTACTGTATTGTTGAGTCTTGGAAGTTGTTTACTAGTGTAGCAACCTCTCCTTATCATGTTTTTGTGCCAAGTAAAGTTTCTATGTTAAAGTTGATGATAGATTTGGATCGCTGCGCAGAAACAGCATTGCTGTCTATCACGAATTCTCGCAAAGCTCTCTGTAAAAAAATCGAAACAATCTGAAAATTTACGAGCGTGATCCTCATATATGTACGCAACTTTCATTAGTTTTGAGTTTTTCCATTTGAGTAAGTTAAGTGCCCCTGCCAGATTCATCTTTACGGACTGTTCGGTTTTTGACAGATTTTGTCTTTTATTTCGCATTGCCGCTTTTACTATGTTGAATGAGTTTCTTTGTTCCATTAACTTTCAGAAGCTTCGTGCAATGTCCAGAAGTGCTAAGAATGATTGTGTCACCTCTGAATATGTGAATTTTGGTTATACACTAACCCTCTAATGAGTTGGCTTGAAGTTTGTGTGAAGGAAGTTTTCAAGGGTCAAGAGAAGAGGATGATATACTATGATCAAGAAGAGTGAAAGCTCTAAGCTTGGGGATGCCCCGGTGGTTCATCCCTGCATATTTTAAGAAGACTCAAGCATCTAAGCTTGGGGATGCCCAAGGCATCCCCTTCTTCATCGACAACATTATCAGGTCACTTCTAGTGAAACTATATTTTTATTCCATCACATCTTATGTTCTTTACTTGGAGCGTCGGTTTGCTTTTATTTTTGTTTTGTTTTGAATAAAGTTGGATCCCACCATTCTTATATTGGAGATATTACGCTCCGCTTTTTCATATGGAACACTTGTGTTCTTAATTATGCTTTAATGTTCATGGCGAAGGCTGAAATTGCTTCGTTAAAATTGCTATTTGGTTGGAATCAGAAAATGCTGCATATGGTTTGGATTAACTTGGCAATTGTTAGAGCTCTCATAGATCATGTTTAAGCTCTTGCATCATGTAGTTTAATCTATTAATGAAGAACTACCGTAGAGCTTGTTTAATTTGGCTTGCATGATTGGTCTCTCTAAGTCTAGATATTTTCGGGTAAAGTGTTTGAACAACAAGGAAGACAGTGTAGAGCCTTATAATGCTTGCAATATGTTCTTGTGTGAGTTTTGTCTGTACCTGTTCATACTTGTGTTTGCTTCAAACAACCTTGCTAGCCCAAACCTTGTACCGAGAGGAAATGCTTCTCGTGCATCCAAACACCTTGAGCCAAAACCCATGCCATTTGTGTCCACCATATCTACCTACTATGTGGTATTTTTCTCGCCATTCCAAAGTAAATTACTTGAGTGCTACCTTTAAAATTTCATTCCTTTATCTTTGCAATATATAGCTCATGGGACAAATAGCTTAAAAACTATTGTGGTGATGAATATGTAGTTATGTGTCTTAGTTCTTATAAGTTGCTTGTTTTGAGCAGTAACCATGTTTCTGGGGACGCCATCAACTTTACCTTTGTTGGATATCATGTGAGATGCTATGCATGTTCGTCTTGTCTGAAGTAAGTGCGATTTCATGATCAAATGGTTTGAGTATGCATATGTTAGAGAAGAACATTGGCCGCTAACTAAAGCCATGTATCATGGTGGAAGTTTCAGTTTGGACATACAACCTCAATCTCTTATGAGAATATTAACTGTTGTTGAATGCTAAAGCATTAAAAAGAGGAGTCCATTATCTGTTGTCTATGTTGTCCCGGTATGGATGTCTAAGTTGAGAATAATCAAAAGCGAGAAATCCAATGCGTGCTTTCTCCTTAGACCTTTGTACAGGCGGCATAGAGGTACCCCTTTGTGACACTTGGTTGAAACATATGTTATGCGATGATAATCCGTGTTTTCCGAGCTAAGTAGGACAAGGTGCGAGCACTATTAGTACTCTATGCATGAGACTTGCAACTTGTAGGAAGTATTATGCATAGCACATATGAATTATTACTACTGTTGACAAAATTGTTTCTATGTTTTCAAAACAAAAGCTCTAGCACAAAAATAGTAATCCATGCTTCCGTCTGCGAAGGGCCATTCTTTTACTTTATGTTGAGTCGGCTTTACCCACTTCTTTCTATCTTAGAAGCAAACACTTGTGTTAACTCGTGTGCATTGATTCTTACATGTTTACTTATTGCACTTGTTATATTACTCTATGTTGACAAATATCCATGAGATATACATGTTACAAGTTGAAAGAAATTGTTGAAACTTAATCATCCTTTGTGTTGCTTCAATGCATTCTACTTTGAATTTATTGCTTATGTGTTAGCTCTTATGCAACTCTTATTGATACTTGTTTGAAAGTACTATTCATGAAAAGTTTTGCTATATGATTCATTTGTTTAGTCATTATCTTTGTTAGCAATCTTTTGTTCAGATCACTCCATTCATCTCATATGCTTTACAATAATGTTGATCAAGATTATGTTCGAAGAATGTCACTTCAGAAATTATTTGTGTTATCGTTTACCTACTCGAGGGCGAGTAGGAACTAAGCTTGGGGATGCTTGATACGTCTCAAACGTATCTATAATTTCTTATGTTCCATGCTACTTTTATGACAATAATTGAATGTTTTATACATACTTTACAGCATTATTATACACTTTCCGGCACTAACCTATTAACAAGATGCCGAAGCGCCAGTTGCTGTTTTCTGCTGTTTTTGGTTTCATAAATCCTAGTAAGGAAATATTCTCGGAATTGGACGAAATCAACGCCCAGGGTCCTATTTTTGCACGAAGCTTCCAGAAGACCGAAAGGGAGACGAAGTGGGGCCACGAGGTGGCCGGACACCAGAGCGGCGCGGCCCGTGCCCCGGCCGCGCCGGCCTGTTGTGTGCGCCCCTCGTGACGCCCCCTGACCTACCCTTCCGCCTACAAATAGCCTTCGTCGCGAAACCCCCTGTACCGAGAGCCACGATACGGAAAACCTTCCAGAGACGCCGCCGCCACGAATCCCATCTCGGGGGATTCAGGAGATCGCCTCCGGCACCCTGCCGGAGAGGGGAATCATCACCGGAGGGGCTCTACATCATCATGCCCGCCTCCGGATTGATGCGTGAGTAGTTCATCCTTGCTCTCCGTTGCTAGTAGAGGCTCTGGCCAAGTTGATACTTGTAACTCCAAGAGGGAGTAATTATGCTCGATAGTGGGTTCATGCCTCCATTGAATCTGGGATCGTGACAGTAGGTTCTAAGGTTGTGGATGTGTCGTTGCTACTAGGGATAAAACATTGATGCTTTGTCTAAGGATATTTGTGTTGATTACATTACGCGCCATACTTAATGCAATTATCTGTTGTTTACAACTTAATACTGGAAGGGGTTCAGATGATAACCTGAAGGTGGATTATTTAGGAATAGATGCATGCTGGATAGCGGTCTATGTACTTTGTCGTAATGCCATGATTAAATCACATAGTAATCATCATTGATATGTATTGAATCTTTATTTGTCAATTGCCCGCCTGTAATTTGTTCACCCAAGCATGTTAGTTATCTTATTGGAGAGACACCTCTAGTGAACTGTGGACCCCGGTCCATTCTTTTACATTTGAATACATTCTACTGTTTTTACTGTTCCTTGCAAACAAACACCATTTTCCACTCGATACGCTTAATCCTTTGTTTTCAAGCAAGCCGGTGAGATTGACAACCTCACTCGTTACGTTGGGGCAAAGTACTTTGATTGTGTTGTGCAGGTTCCACGTTGGCGCCGGTTTCACTGGTGTTGCGCCGCACTACATTCCTCCACCAACTACCTTCACGTGCTTCTTGGCTCCTACTGGTTCGATAACCTTGGTTTCATACTGAGGGAAACTTGCTGCTGTGCGCATCATACCTTCCTCTTGGGGTTCCCAACGGACGTGTACATCTACGCGCATCATGGCCCTTCGCAGAGGGAAGCATGGATTACTATTTTTGTGCTAGAGCTTTTATTTTGAAAACATAGAAACAATTTTGTCAACGATAGTAATAATTCATATGTGTTATGCATAATACTTCCTACAAGTTGCAAGCCTCATGCATAGAATACCAATAGTGCCCGCACCTTGTCCTAATTAGCTTGGATTTATATGGATTATCATTGCATAACATATGTTTCAACCAAGTGTCACAAAGGGGTACCTCTATGCCGCCTGTACAAAGGTCCAAGGAGATCAATCGCATTTGATTTCTCGTTTTTAATAGATCTCAACTTAGGACATCCATACCGGGACAACATAGACAACAGATAATGGACTCCTCTTTAATGCATAAGCATTCAACAACAGATAATATTCTCATAAGAGATTGAGGATGAATGTCCAAACTGAAAACTTCCACCATGATACATGGCTTTGGTTAGTGGCCCAATGTTCTTCTCTAACATATGCATACTCAAACCATTTGATCATGATAAATCACCCTTACTTCAGACAAGACGAACATGCATAACAACTCACATGATATCCAACAAAGGTAAAAAGTTGACGGCGTCCCCAGAAACATGGTTACCGCTCAACAAGCAACTTATAAGAACTAAGACACATAGCTACATATTCATCACCACAATAGTTTTTAAGCTATTTGTCCCATGAGCTATATATTGCAAAGATAAAGGAATGAAATTTTAAAGGTAGCACTCAAGTAATTTACTTTGGAATGGCATAAAAATACCACATAGTAGGTAGATATGGTGGACACAAATGGCATGGGTTTTGGCTCAAGGTGTTTGGATGCACGAGAAGCATTTCCTCTCAGTACAAGGCTTTGGCTAGCAAGGTTGTTTGAAGCAAACACAAGTACGTATGAACAGGTACAACAAAACTTACACAAGAACATATTGCAAGCATTATAAGACTCTACACTGTCTTCCTTGTTGTTCAAACACTTCACCAGAAAATATCTAGACCTTAGAGAGACCAATCATGCAAACCAAATTTCAACAAGCTCTATAGTAGTTCTCCACTAATAGATTAAACTACATGATGCAAGAGCTTAAACATGATCTATGAGAGCTCAAAACAATTGCCAAGTATCAAGTTATTCCAAACCATATGAAGCATTTTCTGATTCCAACCAAATAGCAATCAACGAAGCAATTTTCAGCCTTCACCATGAACATTAAAGCATAACTAAGAACACGAGTGTTCAAATGAAAAAGCGGAGCGTAATATCTTCAATACAAGGATGGCGGGATCCAACTTTATTCAAACCAAAACAAAAAAAGCAAACAGACGCTCCAAGTAAAGAACATAAGATGTGATGGAATAAAAATATAGTTTCACTAGAAGTGACCTGATAAGTTGTCGATGAAGGGGTGAGTCTTCTTAAAATATGCAAGGATGAACCACCGGGGCATCCCCAAGCTTAGAATTTTCACTATTCTTGATCATATTGTATCATCCTCTTCTCTTGACCCTTGAAAACTTCCTCCACACCAAACTTAAAGCAAACTCATTAGAGGGTTAGTGCATAATCAAAAATTCATACATTCAGAGGTGATATAATCATTCTTAACACTTCTGGAGATTGCACGAAGCTACTGAAAGTTAATGGAACAAAGAAATCCATTCAACATAGCAAAAGAGGCAATGCGAAAAAAAGGCAGAATCTGTCAAAACAGAACAGTTCGTAAAGACGAATTTTCCAGAGGCACTTAACTTGCTTAGACGGAAAAACTCAAAACTAATGAAAGTTGCGTACATATATGAGGATCACGCACGTAAGTTGGCAGAGTTCTTTGGTTTTTCTACAGAGAGATATACGCAAATTCGTGACAGACAGCAAATCTGTTTCTGCGCAGCAATCCAAATCTAGCATCAACTTTACCATAGAGACTTTACTTGGCACAAAAACATGATAAGGAGAGGTTTCTACAGTAGTAACAACTTCCAAGACTCAACAATACAGTAGTAAAATAAAAACATGGGTTATCTCCGAAGAAGTGCTTTTCTTTAACGCCTTTCAGCTAGACGCAGAAAGTGCAAATCAAGTAACATCAAGAGATGAAGCATCAACATCATAATTTGTTCTAATAATAGAATCAAAAGGCAACTTCATTCTCTTTCTAGGGAAGTGTTCCATACCTTTCTTGAGAGGAAATTGATACTTAATATTTCCTTCTTTCATATCAATAACAGCACCAACAGTTCGAAGAAAGGGTCTTCCCAAGACAATAGGACAAGATGCATTGCATTCAATATCCAAGACAACAAAATCAACGGGGACAAGGTTATTGTTAACCGTAATGCGAACATTATCAATCCTCCCCAAAGGTTTCTTTAGAGAATTATCAGCAAGATTAACATCTAAATAACAATTTTTCAATGGTGGCAAGTCAAGTATATCATAACTTTTCTTAGGCATAACAGAAATACTTGCACCAAGATCACATAAAGCATTACATTCAAAATCATTGAATTTCATCTTAATGATGGGCTCCCAACCATCTTCCAACTTCCTAGGAATAGAAGCTTCAAGTTTTAATTTCTTTTACCTAGCTTTAATGAGAGTATTTGTAATATGTTTTGTAAAGGCTAAATTTATAGCACTAGCATTAGGACTTCTAGCAAGTTTTTGTAAGAACTTAATAACTTCAGTAATATGACAATCATCAAAATCTAAACCATTATGATCTACAACATTCTGAAAAATTTCAGCACTATTATCACAAACAGTTTCAGCAGTTTCAGGCAATTTTGCACGCTTTGCATTAGGACTTCTAGCAAGTTTTTGTAAGAACTTAATAACTTCAGTAATATGACAATCATCAAAATCTAAACCATTATGATCTACAACATTCTGAAAAATTTCAGCACTATTATCACAAACAGTTTCAGCAGTTTCAGGCAATTTTGCACGCTTTACACTAGGAGTAGAAACATTGCCAACACCAATTATTTTACCATTGATAGTAGGAGGTGTAGAAACATGTGAAGAATCAACATTACTAGTGGTGGTAATAGTCCAAACTTTAGCTACATTATTCTCTTTAGCAAGTTTTTCTTTTTCTTCTCTATCCCACCTAGCATGCAATTCAGCCAACATTCTTATATTATCATTAATTTGAACTTGGATGTCATTTGTTTTAGCAAACCTAGCATCTTTAACTTCCTCAGGCATAACTTTCAGTTTTAGAAGATCAACATCAAGAGCAAGACTATCAACCTTAGAAGCAAGAACATCAATTTTACCAAGCTTTTCTTCAACAGTTTTATTAAAAGAAGTTTGTGTACTAATAAATTCTTTAAGCATAACTTCAAGACCAGAGGGTACACTCTTATTATTGTTGTAAGAATTACCATAAGAATTACCATAACCACTACCATTATTAGAAGGATATGGCCTATAGTTGTTGTTACCATAATTATTCCTATAAGCATTGTTGTTGAAATTATTATTCTTAATGAAATTCACATCAACATTTTCTTCTTGAGCAACCAATGAAGCTAAAGGAACATTATTAGGATCAATATGAGATCTACCATTTGCAAGCATAGACATAATAGCATCAATCTTATCACCCAAAGAAGAGGTTTCTTCAACAGAATTTACCTTCTTACCTTGAGGAGTTCTTTCAGTGTGCCATTCAGAGTAATTGATCATCATATCATCAAGAAGCTTTGTTGCGGCGCCCAAGGTAATGGACATAAGAGTACCTCCAGCAGCTGAATCCAATAGGTTCCTTGAGGAAAAATTCAATCCTGCATAAAAGGTTTGGATGATCATCCAAGTAGTCAGTCCATGGGTAGGGCAATTCTTTACCAAAGATTTCATTCTCTCTCATGCTTGAGCAACATGTTCATTATCAAATTGCTTAAAATTCATAATGCTACTTCTCAAAGATATAATCTTAGCAGGAGGATAATATTTACCAATAAAAGCATCTTTACATTTAGTCCATGAATCAATACTATTCTTAGGCAAAGAAAGCAATCAATCTTTAGCTCTTCCTCTTAATGAGAAAGGAAACAATTTCAGTTTTATAATATCACCATCTATATCCTTATACTTTTGCATTTCACAAAGTTCAACAAAATTATTAAGATGGGCAGCAGCATCATCAGTACTAACACCAGAAAATTGCTCTCTCATAACAAGATTCAGTAAAGCGGGTTTAATTTCATAGAATTCTGCTGTAGTAGCAGGTGGAGCAATAGGAGTACTTATAAAATCATTATTATTTGTGCTAGTGAAATCACACAACTTAGTATTTTCAGGATTACCCATTGTAGCAGTAATAAAAGTAAACTAAGCAAATAGAGTAAAGTAAAGACAAGTAACTAATTTTTTTGTGTTTTGATATAGAACAAGTAAACAATACAGAAAGTAAAGCAACTAATTTTTTTGTGTTTTTGATATGAAGCAAAAAAGACAAAAAATAAAATAAAGTAAAGCAAGACAATAAACAAAGTAAAGAGATTGGATGTGGGAGACTCCCCTTGGAGCGTGCCTTGAGCTCCCCGGCAACGGCGCCAAAAATTTAGCTTGACACGCGTGAAGCAAACGTCCGTTGGGAACCCCAAGTGGAAGGTGTGATGCGTATAGAAGCAAGTTTCCCTCAGTATGAAACCAAGGTTATCGAACCAGTAGGAGTCAAGGAACACGTGAAGGTTGTTGGTGGATGAGTGTAGTGCGGCGCAACACCAGTGAAACCGGCGCCAACGTGGAACCTGCACAACACAATTAAGATACTTTGCCCCAACATAACAGTGAGGTTGTCAATCTCACCGGCTTGCTGAAAACAAATGATTAAACGTATAGTGTGGAAGATGATGTTTGTTTGCAAAGAACAGTCGAGAACAATGATTGCAGTAGATTGTATTCAGATGTAAAAGAATGGACCGGGGTCCACAGTTCACTAGTGGTGTCTCTCCAATAAGATAAATAACATGCTGGGTGAACAAATTACAGGCGGGCAATTGACAAATAAAGATTCAATACATATCATGATGATCACTATGAGATCTAAACAGGGCATTATGACAAAGAACATAGACCGCCATCCAGCATGCATCTATGCCTAAATAGTCCACCTTCAGGTTAGCATCCGCACCCCTTCCAGTATTAAGTTGCAAACAACAGACAATTGCATTAAGTATGGTGCGTAATGTAATCAACACAAATATTCTTAGACAAAGCATCGATGTTTTATCCCTAGTAGCAACAACACATCCACAACCTTAGAACTTTCTGTCACCGTCCCGCATTCAATGGAGGCATGAACCCACTATCGAGCATAAATACCCCCTCTTGGAGTTACAAGTATCAACTTGGCCGCAGCCTCTACTAGCAACGGAGAGCATGCAAGAACATAAACAAAACATATATGATAGATTGATAATCAACTTGACATAATATTCTATATTCATCGGATCCCGCCAAACACAACATGTAGCATTACAAATAGATGATCTTGATCATGTTAGGCAGCTCACAAGATCTAAACATGATAGCACAAGAGGAGAAGACAACCAACTAGCTACCGCTATGGACCCATAGTCCAAGGATGAACTACTCACGCATCAATCCGGAGGCGGGCATGATGATGTAGAGCCCTCCGGTGATGATTCCCCTCTCCGGCAGGGTGCCGGAGGCGATCTCCTGAATCCCCCGAGATGGGGTTGGCGGCGGCGGCGTCTCTGGAAGTATTTCCGTGTCGTGGCTCTCGGTACAGGGGTTTTCGAAGGCTATAAGTAGGCGGAAGGGTAGGGTTGGAGGGGGCACAGGGGCCCCACACCATAGGCCGGCGCGGCCAGGGGCCAGGCCGCGCCGCCCTAAGGTCTCGACCCCTCGTGGCCCCAGTTCGTATCCCCTCCGGTCTTCTGGAAGCTTCGTGGAAAAATAAGACCCTGGGCGTTGATTTCGTCCAATTCCGAGAATATTTCCTTTGTAGGATTTCTGAAACAAAAAACAGCAGAAAACAACAACTGGCGCTTCGGCATCTTGTTAATAGGTTAGTGCCGGAAAATGCATAATAATGATGTAAAGTATGTATAAAACATGTGAGTATTGTCATAAAAGTAGCATGGAACACAAGAAATTATAGATACGTTGGAGACGTATCAATATACAAACTACCACGAGGAAATATTTCCCAATACTTTTTGTCCCTAGACAATATGTAATCAATTGTGAGGTGGAAATTTATTGATCATTTTTACATTGGCATTTTATTTTTATTTTCTTATTTCTTGCCATAAGATTGTTTTTTTTGACTCCCATGTGTCCTCCTAGAATCTTATGGACCCCTTTGAGTTACTTGAACTTAATTTGTATTTTAATAAATAGATCTAGAGTAATGATCCCACTTTTGTGCATTTTTTATTCAAGTGCAAAATCCTAAATAATGTACAAATCTTAGGGAAGCACTCCTATATTTGTTAGAAAAAACTTTTAACTTTTCTATCATCGCATCTCTTGTTTCAAGCATTTTTGTTGGGAAGACAAATCTTTTATTTTTGGTACTTTGTTCCATCAAAAGTGTGGAGGGTTTGGTTTATTTGTTGGAACCTTGCTATGTTTGTAGTTGGTTATTTCATTCCTTGATATTTGATTTACCTTCTTATAATGAGACAAGTCTTCTAGAATGTTTCTTCTATTTATTATTTTTTCTCATTGGTTTTTATTTTGTTCTTTTGTCGAACTTGGGAATCAATCTTGTACTAATTGATTATTTGATATAATTTGGACAACCTTTATCGTGTCACACCATTGTGTACCTTCTTGGTTTATTTGGTATTTTTCCAAAATTTATCTCATTTTGGTTTCTTGAAAGTCTTGTCCATGCATATTTGATATATGTATATATTATGGCATTCTTCGCTTTATTTGTTTCAATATATAGGATAAACTCCAAAAAATCCTAAATCATCTAAGATGTGCATGAAATTTCATTTCATATCTACATGCATATATTTATGTGGAGTTTGTCCTACATGTAGCCTCTAACTATTTTAGACCCAATTATTTTAGGGACCATCTTGTACTTGAACTTTGTTTAGGTAAATGGGAGATACATTGGATGTATTTCTCATTCATAAGGAAGAAGTGGTAACTAAATGATAACTAGAGACAAGATATGATGGTTTACGAAATCTCATCTACTACATCATACCAGTGATATCTCGGTAACAAGTATCTTTTTGTGCATTCTTTTCTTGTATCCAACATTGTGGTTGCATCTTGGAATGAAACTCTTTATTTTCAAATGGTGTTGTTTTGCAAAGGTCTTAATGAAACCTCCTTATTACAAATGTGAGTAAATTTTTGATATGAGTGCATATTTTGGGAAGTATATAAAATCATGTTCATGATTCTCCCATCCCAAATATTCATATCTAGAAATTTTATGGCATATCATTTCCTCAAGTTTCTCACATTTGAAATATTGATGAAAGTTCAAATATAGTTCTTTCTTTTGGTATCCTTTCGCTGTGATACTTATTTCCTTTCTCAAAGCATCCCAACTATCTTCATTATCTTGTTGATATTTCTGATGTCTTTGATGTGTTTGTGGTTTAAGTTCATTAATGTAAAATAACATAAAATTGAGCCTTTGTCCATGCTATCAATCATGGATATCATCTTCTAGTATTTAATATCTATTTTGTGTGTGTACATGTTTCTTTGTGGATAAATTTCTTCTTGATGCATCTGCTTAGAAACTTATACACATGAGAGATGATACTTTATTAGTTGATATCATATTTGATATTTGTTGTTGTATGATTGAGGTAAGCAATATCATTCATTGAATACTATGTTTATGCTCAATGCTCGTTCTTGTATTAGTCTTATATAATATGATGTGTCATGCCTCTCACACATTCCTTTGGCTGATTATTTTAATATGCCGTCTCTTACTTATTGCTCAACCATTTGTTGGTACTAGTGTTTACCTTAATTTCTTATCTACGATCTCTTGCAATTATTTGTGTTTTAAATGATATTTAGAGAGTGAGGATTTCATGTTGTGCATAGTGTATTCAAATGCAACATTCGAATTTGTGAACGTACCTTGGGGAGCTCCTTTATTTTATTTAAAGCACCATTTTGCGGTTATCATAGTATTTTATTTCACTTGGTATCTTTTTTTGAATGATATTATATTATTGTGGGAGTTATGATTCCATGTTTGTGCACCTCATACTCCAATGCACATTGTCTATTTTTTGTACAAACATTGGGGGAGCATCCTCATATAACTTAGAGCACTTTTCTTGTCTTATCACAATATATTTCTTCCATTTAGTTTGTTACTTCATTTGATTGCTTGCTTCATTTGTTAGACCTTCTTCACCTTGTTATCTTTTTTCAATATTTTATTCTCAATATAGTTTTATTAACTTCAAGTATTTGTTATTGGATACATGCATTTGATTTCACTCACATTATGAGAAATGCACACCTTATGTAGGAACTCTCACCATATTTTCCTCCTAAATTTTTCCGCCTATTTAGGCAATTGGTGCCAATGGGGGAGATGTTTTGAGGATTTAAGGGAATTTGGTTTTCTTGTTTTCCTTTGTGCTTAAGCATTTGCCTTTCTTGCTTTGCATTTTGTTGCCTTGCATGGATTACTATTTAGAGGAAACTCCACTATGCTTGGATTGCTAATATATGCAATGAAATTCAAGTTCATTCACACATGTATATATTAGGGTGGGGGTCTACATATTTATCCAGTTTTTCTCTTCAAATTCCTTATATAAACCCTCTCAAAGAGATTGTCATCGGTGACCAAAATGGGGGAGATTGAAATTGCATGGAGCATCCATGTGTTTTTTTAATTAATGATAATCCCTATGTATTAATGTTTGCATTGAGCTATATTTGTAGGATTTTTCCATAGAAAATGCTTGAACCATATGTTGGCTTTAAAGAAGAATAAAGTAAATAAGGTCATGTGATAAACAAGATAATCATGGAGTGATCCGAAGGATAATTTTATCAGAGCTGACCCTATTGGAAGTATGTCTTGAATAAGAAGATGGAATGTGCTCTCATGTTTATATTCAAGGCATCAACACTAGGAATAAAGAAGAAACTAAGTGAAAGTTTAAGATGAATTATCTAGAAGAGATCTATGCTTTAATATTTCCATACATATGACGATCATGGGTATGTTAAGATATTACCAAATAAGAATCTCTCCCATAGTGGAGTATGTAGGAGCAATTTGCAAGACTTCGCAAAGCAATTGCAATGAAGAAAGATGTTCCAACTTGAAGCGGTCAAGATCTTCATCATCTATATCAAGTGGAATATGCATGCTTAAGTTTTGTTCTTGATAGTTCCTTTCGTACTGGTCTCATGGTGTAGTATGGAGGCAGGTTTTATAGGATAGATTGTCTACTATCAAGAGGGTGTCTCCAGTGAGTAACTTAGTTGTATCATTCGGAGAGAGCTCAAACCTTTACATCCTTGGCATCATCTTTCTTGGTTCTTACCGACATGAGGATTTAGATATTTTTTTAATCTCCATGACAAGCTCAAGTTCATAGAAAATAGATTTCATATGAATTATCCACTGCGTTTTTATATTGGAAATTTTACAGGTTTGTCTTTTTTATATAGGTCAAACCTTTTATCATTTATTTCTATCCTCCCTATCTATACTATGTTTGTTCTCTGCATGATATTGTAGAACTTGTTTCTACCTTCCGAACAAGGCCAAGCATCAAAATCAGAGGCTGGATGCTCAAGCTATGGTTGTTCCGGTTTCAGTTATTTTTGGATTTTTGAGGGTCGGAGACTCTGGTCTGAATACTTCTTTCTCTATTTCGAAGCCTGCCTTGCTCCATATATGGGGGTTGGATTCTCCAGCCCTCTAGGCCAGATCCTTCGGTCTTAGATGGTTGTAACGGTCAATTTTCGTGTGTGGGGGGGGGGGGGGGGCTATAAAAGGCTCCCCTTCTTCCCCAGGGTTGGTGGCTTATTTTCTATCCTCTCTCCTCCATTGTTGACCATGTGGAGATTTCCCTAGATCACCATTCCTCCTATGTTTCTTGAATATTTTTGAGAGAAAATTGAGAGGATATCTAGTCTATATTTGCACTAATCAATATCCTCTCTAAGTGAGGAGAACATGCTAGATCTTGATCTTATAGTTTTTTTTATGGATTTCCTCCATTCTTCCTCTCTTATTATCCTAATAGATTTTGTAGTTTTGTTGGAATTTGAGAGATAAGTACTTGAGCACTTTGTGTGTTCTTGCCATTGCATTTGGTGCATTGGTTTGAGTTCTCCCCGGTGACACGCAGAGGTGAAAGTTCATGAGTATATATTTTCGGGAGCTTGTTACTATTGGGTCCTTTGACCCTGGACGGCTTTGTGATTAATGGTGTTCTTTGGGCCTCCAATTAACTTGTGGAGATTCCTCAAGCATGAAGCCTTCGTGGTGATTTCTTGGGAGCCTCCAATTAAGTTGTAGAGATTGCCTCAAACTTGTATGGGTTTGTGATCACCCTCAACGGTTCTTTAGTGGATCGAGCACTTCCTTTTTGGTGGGAAGGTTCAATGAGACTACGGTGAGGCCTTTGTGGTATTTGGAGTTCTTTGGCCTCCACACCGCGCCAACGGAGAGTAGCACTTGAGTGAATTTTGAGATACATCGTCGTCTGTGCGTGCCTTGATTATTTCTGTACCCGAGCTCTTTACTTATGCATTTTATTTTGTGCTAGCATTTGTGCTTGAAGTTATATATATTGCTATCACATAGTTGCTTGTCTTGCTTAGCACAAGTTGTTGGTGCACATAGGTGAACCGTAGTATATAAAGGTTTTGTGCTTGACAAATTGAATGCTAGTTTATTACGCATTTGTTCAAGTCAAGATTAGGGCGTTCTTATGGCAGCTCATGCGCAAAAGACTACCCTCAAGCGATAACATCCAACACCGCTATGGCTTAACAATCAGTGGCACTTGTGCCCTGTGTGGAGAGCATGAGGATACTAATTATATCTTCTTCCATTGCCCGCTTTCCCATTACTTGTGGAACACAATTAGGGAACTGCTAGCATGCGGTTGAAACCTGTCATACTATGCTGATATTTACCGTAGCATCCAACATGTCCATGGCTAACTGAAACATATTTTCTGGATTTGCTTTGCGATCCTATGTTAGTCCCTTATAAATACTAGAAATAAGTTTACCATTGAAGGATTTTTCCCTAGTCAGCTTGCTAACGTACTATACAAAATACTATCTTGTTATACGGAGGGATGGTGAGGCGTGGCTAAGATTAAGGGTAGGGAGGCGCTGGGAGCCACGGTTTACAAGATCCGTGCTCTTCTGCGAGATACTAGAGATAGCGAGAGCTAGCTTTTCTTTTTTTTCGATAAAGAGAATATATTAATATCTGAAGATATGAAATACATCCAGCCTCTGCAAAGAGGAGTTAGCTTTTCTGTTACTTTGCTTCTATTCTCTTTTGTATGTCAGTTCATCTTGTCATGTTGGACTCTGAACTTGTTTTCATCGTTTGTAATGACTCTTTGCCCTCGCTAGCTTTATTAATTTAATTTAAAATTGGGCTCCTCTCAAGCCCTTTATCTAAAAAAACCTAGATTCATTTATATCATGGTCAGCCGCCTTGACGACCCTCTCCCACCATCATTGCCGCCACCACCGCCAAAGACCAGGTCACCGAGACAAAGCCAGACCACCGTTCGATGGAGGCTTCAACTACGTCGAACTGGACAATGGCGTCGGAAGTACTCTTTGCGGAAGCCTCGACGACCTTGAGCAGTCCGTGGACGGGTATTTTTTGAAACCGTGGGCAGGGCTAGGGCTGGACATAAAGCTCGAACCTCGAGTTTAATGAATGCTCGTTTGCTCGATTTGTTTCAGCCTTAGCGATCCGAGCAGCTTGTTAGTCCATCCCTAGGTGGGGCTAATATAAGAATTCATCCGGCTTCGTTTGAACGATTTTGTAGTTGCCTGCATGCTGTGCCGCGGCATCTCGCCTACGCTAAGCTGTTCTTCTTGAGGCAATGATACGAGCATAAGGCAATTGCTTCATATTGTACTCCGTCTCGGCGTCTCCAGGCATCAGGTATATGCTGTCTTTAACGGGTAGCGCTGCTATGACCTCGTCGCCGAGCTTTGAAAACGCCGTGCGAGGCGCCAAATGGTTTCTCTTTGGACGGTTGCGTCCACACGCACACTGCTGCTCTGGGCTACGTCCCTTTCACCCGAAAACTGGATCAGCTGAGTTTAAACTAGTACACCCTGCTATTTCTGGCTAACCCAAGATATGCCAATTTCCTGTGCTTGCCAGTTGTTACTCCTCCGTTCACAATGTAGTTTGTTTTCACATTGCAATTTGATAATATTGTTTTGAAAGCGTACAATTGAGGGGTGTCGATTCATGAGTGGCCCGAATTTATTTCTTCAAATCCAGGCACGTTTTCAAGCCTTTGAAGCAACGTTCAACAATCCTCGTCTTTGAGCTACTCCATATGTTAAGTAGGGGTAAATTGTTTTGGGTCTTAGCACGCATTTATGATAATCCAAACATTATCGTCGAACAAAATACGATTTCGACATCACTTTGTGCGTCTACTCAAGAATTGTTGCTCACCGTGACACAATGCACCAACATATATTGAGTAATTGGCTCAAGCCGCACCTAAGATTGTGTTCGAGATATTTTGAGCTCAAGCCACGCCCAACACAATGTCTTAGGTCATATGAACCGTGTGCATTAATTTGATGTAGAGGTCAGGGCAACCCCAATTCAAAAAAAAAAAACTTATTAAATATGGGATGTAACAAGTTTTTCTCTACAGTAGTACACAACATTTGAGATTCTAGGACATAAAGATTTCACTATCTTGGACAACAACAAACAGGTTTGGAGATGAAAGAGCTAGTAATAGAAAAAAAATCACCAAAGTCTCTTGAATTAAAACATGAAGGATAAAAGGAGGTTTTCTATAATCAAAACAATTTCAACAGGGTTCATTTGCTTTTCATTTCTTTTGGTTTTCCTTTTCTCCAATGAAGACTAACCTATAATTTTTTTCACTTCTCCTGTAATTACTAGAAGGGACACTACTACAAAAAAAAAACTGTAGATGGACGTTCTAGCTGTGGGGCACCGATTTTTTTCCCCACCCTTCTATTTTTGGTAACCCAAGATATACCAATTCCCTACTTGTTACTGCTTCGTTCATAATGTAGTTTGTTTTTACCATAGCAATTTCATAATACTTTTTTGAAAGCATAGAATTGAGTGATGTCGATTCCTGAGGTGGCCTGGATTTTTTTCACTACAGAAATGGCGCAAGGTGCCGTCGGCCTGCTCATACGCCGACCGCCAAAAGTCGAGGCTGTCGGCGTATGGACGGCCAGGCCATCCCGCCAAAAGGGCCGTCGGCATAGGAAACGCTACACCGAGTCGCCGACGGCTGCCCTCGGCATACCCTTTTCCCCATTTTTTTTTATCTATGCCGACGGCCACCCTCGGCGTAGCCTTTAACGTTTTTTTCCCTCCAAGCAACCACATGTGGATCGCCTTTTTAAGTTTCAACTGAATGGCAGAAAATAATAAAAATTCAAAAAATGAAATCGTTCGAGATATCCATGTGTTATGTCATCTAGTTGCAAAGAGAATTTAACAAAAAGGAATTTCGATACTTTTTGCAAAATTGCGTCATCTACCGGTAAAATGGCTTTTTTGATTGCATACGAAGTCGGAAAAAATGTATAATATATCAACTCGGTTGCCATTTTTTAGATTCTCAAAATTCTAAATGTAAATATGAAGATTTTAGTTTTTGCCAAAAATTCAGGATTTTGTATGTTTTTATGTTTTTTAGGAATAAATTAATAATTTCATCCAACATAAGTATTATTATTACTAACCATGTATATTTATTTAAATATGTATTTAAATTTCAAATAATAAAGAGTTGTGATACCATGGTCTAAGGGTTAATAGGGTTGATATAGTAATATTATCAACAATGTTTCGTTTCTTACATGGAAACCTCAACCGGAAGGGACAAAGATGCTAAGTGTGTTAGGGTGGAGTAGTGTGAGGATAGGTGACCATAATGGAAACTTTGACCATGAGTGTAATTTGACCTAAGATTAAGTGTAGTTAGAGTTAAAATGATCTATGTGAAAGATTAAAAAAATATAAAATTGAAAAAAATAGTTCATAGGAATTGTCAATAATTACCAAAACCATGCATTGGGGCTCCATACTCTTTAAGACTGCTTGGTCCTCAAGCTGGCAAGCCAGAGGATAAGGCTATGGCCTCAAATTCCATGCTTGGGGCATGGGCCGTAGAAGACGATACAGTTGTACCCTCAGCAATGTCTAAGGTTATGAACTTAGATTTTAAGAAAAGGCGACGATGTAGATTTCGGGAGCGAGATGGCACGCGACGTATCCAGGTTCACGTCCCCACTATGGAGGAGCGCTACATCCTGCTAGCAATCCAGTATATGATAATATGTGTATAAGGTGCCGCCGTAGGCGGGATTGTATCTAGTGTAGTTTAATATGTCTATCTTTCATATGTCTAAAGGGTAGCCCTGTCTAGATTTATATATGCAACCAAGCTAGGATTTACAAGAGTCCTAGTCTATTACAAATTGGAGTCCTCATTCTTGTAATCCAAGTCGTTAGTGAATGCGGATCCAGCTTGTAGAGTCCTTATGCTAGTCCACCTCTCCATAATCCGTCGTACCGGGTATAGCAATAATGGATACCCGAAAGGGTATACCCATGACAAGCGGTCGTGCCGAGACATGACAATACGGTCTGCTGACCTCATCACGTCCCATCCCAAACAATTAGGCTAAGAGTGGTCACTCCCGATGACATCGAAGTCACTGCTTGACTTCATGGGAAGTGCTTCGGCAGCCTAGCGACTACACAACTCAGCCTAGCCAAAGTATCGCACCCTCCTCTAGTCACATCGGGGAGAACGAGAACTCCATGGCCTTACCGCCATAGAAATGGATGCGACTATATAAGACCAGCCCCTTTGGAGGGTAGTGACAAGGAAGAAAACATCGGCAACATTATACACACACTCCTCAACTTATTGAGTCTCACATCCATTCTCCATAGAGAGAAATATTGTCTCCCGTTCATTCATAGGCTCTTACACCACATCCCACTCCACTTATCACCAATTCCACCAACTCTTCTCCGAAGGAAAGGAGAGGACTAGCATGCCGGTTTCACAGGATAGCCGGCCACTTCACCGTTGTAACACTTGGTGCAATTCACACACTCGATTATATAGTCGCACGAGAACGTTGAGCTTTTACCATGGATCATCTTGGGGCCTGAACCGATATACATCGTGTGTTCCTGAGGTTATTAGCCCATCGAATCGTGATCACAAGTCCAACCTAAATAAAAATGTACGCATGGGAATCAAAATCCTGACATTTTACATGCTAGGTAGGGGCTTGTGCGTCGTTTCCTTCCAGCACCGATGACTCTAACACCGTTGGTGGTGACCCGTACTTTGCCCCCATGGATGTCTGGGACTCTCCGGCAACTCCATCCACTTGAGAAGCTTTGAGTTGTTCACAAACCATCTCGGCGACATCTTGATCCATTTATAGGTACTTACAATAGGGGAAACCCGGGCGCCCGAGGGGCTTGTTGCCTTGAAGGGTTACCCCTAGCTCGCAGAGGAGGTGCTCACCAAGAGCTACATCCGATGCGGCTCAAATTCCGGTGCCAGCTTTAAGGAGTCGCTCAAATCTGAGTGGGACTTTAATTACCTCGGCTAGTGGCGCCAACCGACACGCTCGCGGTTGATCTGCTTGAAAGAAGGTGGCTCAGAGTAGACTCCTCTGTGGTACCCAGGCCCAACCACTCTAAGTGGTCCGGGCAGCCCTCGACCTTTCGCTTACGATAGTGGCACCGTGACAACATGCCACCATGGGCCACGGAGGAGGAGGCCCAGAAATAGACTGGCCACAGCAAGCATTGCCACGCACGGAAACCCTCTCTTGAACTAGAGACCCCAGTGTTGTGGTTCAAACCTCGTTATCCACCATGCCACATCATAAGGATAAATGCAGCCGATGGTTCTTCTTTAGAGGAGCATTTCTTCGACAGTCGCCCCGACGGGCCATGGCCTACGCATGGGTGAACATCGGGCTAGACACTGGAAGCTCCTTCGGTCTCAACCCTTAGCAATCCCTAGTCTGAGTATGAGGAAATGCTTTCATCGTCCTTCTCCTTCTGCTGCACTACCTAGTGCTCTGGAAGACCAAAGCTTCAGACATGGTAATCAAAGGACCACCATACCTTCACCCGTTTCACTTCCCAGGACCTCCAACTCGGGGGCTCAAGCCCACAAACAATGACGCCTCTAGCAGTCATGGCCATCAAGTTCTCAAGTCGACTCCCACTTTCCTGCCCCTAGTAGTCAACCTAGCATATGGGAGCCCGGAACCCACATTAATTGGATCTCACGGATGGAGGGAGCAGCCTCAACATTCTCTACTACCGCACTTTGCACCGCATAGGCATTCCTTGGTCCTGAATCTGCACCCACCATTGCATGCCTATCCATGGCATGATTCTCGGTGCTCGTGCCATGTCCCAAGGCCAGATTTCTCTTGCCATCTACTTTTGAAGCGATAACAACATGAGGGTAGAGACGATCATTTTCCAAGTGGTTGACTTCGAGAGCCTATAAGAAGCCATCCTAGGACGGTTGTCTTTCATCCAATTTAAGGTGGTCCCCAAATATGCCTTCCTCCAACTCAAGATGTAGGGCCCTTTCTGCTTCATCTAAAGCCACGGCCCCAAACTCCATGCTTGGGGCATGGGCCGCAAAAGACCATACATGTTAACACGGATGCTCAACCCCATTTGTCGTGGTCGTACCAAGACATGACAACAGAGGTTCGTTAACCTCATCATGTCCCATCCTAAGCAATCATGTTGGGAGTGGTCACTCCCAATGACCTCAAAGTCACCGCATGACTTCATGAGCGTTTCCCCAACAACCTACCAACGTACGACCACACAACTTAGTGTGGCCAAAGTGGCAAGACCCGTTTGGGTCCCGTTGAAGAGGATGAGTACTCCATGGCCACATGGCCATGGCTGCGGCTATACAATACCAGCCCCTTCGAAGGGCATGGACATAGAAGAAAACATCATCAACATCCACGCACGCCTCAACTCATCGAGTCTCACATCCATTTCCCACATAGAGAGATCTAGTCTCTCGTTCATCCATAGGCTCTTAGAGCACACCCACTCCACTTTTCACCAATTCTACCAACTCTTCTCTCTTTGGAAAGGAGAAGATCCAATTGGCATCACGAGCTAGCCATCTACCCCACCACTGTAATACAATGAGCACTTCACACAGTTTTCAAAAAAAAAAAAAAACACTTCACGTGTTCGATTATACAATCGCACCAGGACGTAAGGCCTCTACCGGGATCATCCCGAAGCCTCGTGATCATAATCCCAACCTACATAAAACTATATGACTAGGAACAAAAAAAACAGTAAGGACATATTTAGATCGCATGATTCTAAAAGGAATAGAAAGGTGGGATTGATTGTCATATGAACCGAAACACGTTTTTTTTTTGCGAAAAACAGTACACGTGTTGGTGCTCAAAATACATATATATATATACTTATCCATATAATTGCAAGCACACTCTACTGTTATGAACACCTCCCAAAGAAGGGAACATCATCTCCAACTAAAGAAATATTTCACCTGTATAAGACACTAAAGTATTAAACCTAGGGTTTAATCGTTGTTGGGCTATGAGTACCACTACCCGGCCTTCTAACCATCCAACTGTCGTTTGGTTCTCGAAACATGCCTATGCATTGACGTGCATTGCATAGTTTGGCATAGAAATGGACACACAATATCCATAAACGTATGCTAATTAGTAGACTTTCTCATTAGAATTCGTGCAAAATAGACCATATGAAAAAAAACCGAAGGAACGGAATCCTCCAATTCCAGCTTCAATGAAAAGGAATACAAAAAGATTTAACCAAAGAGACAAAAACACGCCCGTGCTGCGCTGTATTTGTGCACTTCATCTTTTTTGATAAAGGGAATAAATTAATATAAAGAGATACCAATTACACCCAACCTCTGCAACAACGCGCCACCCTAATGGCACTACGAATGCACATAGACAAAAAAAAGAAAAGAAAACTAAGAAACAAAAGTCCCGCTACAGTATCTTGGGCCTAACAACAACAATACATCCACCGCCATGACAATATATGTGAGTTACATACTCTCCAAAAAACGACGCCTCCAAGAAGAGAACAGTGCTCAAACACCGTCGTCGCCCGATCAAAGATCTTGGGTTTTCATCCTGAAGATAGCCCCCGCTCTCAAAACAATGCCTCCACCAAGATCACTGCCAGGCACAACCAGTTAAGGCCAGACCTTAGGTTTTCACCCTGAAAGGTAGGACTCTGCACTTCTCCTGTGTTGTCGCCCCCACTTTCATACCGCTGCTGTGAAGCCCGGAACACCAAGCAAGCCCCTCAACAGCGCGGAGACTTGAACCTCCCTTAGCTAGTCCTCCCCTCCGGCCTTCATGAAATTCTCTTCTTCCGACTTTCAGCATGGATCCATAGTCACTTGATGTCAACACAGAAAAAGAGCTTCGCGCCGCTCCCTCCAGAGCCAATCGGTCGGAATAAAAGCGTGGATGCGCACGACCGAATACCTCCGATCCAGCAAACTCCAGGCAAAGCACTGTTACATTCGCCGATGGAGCCTTCCGGAACTCAACCCCCCCGGCCAGATCACGAGTCCAGGCCTCCGGTAGGTCCTCCTCTTCACGCAAGAGAGGCCCTAGGATCGCCGCCATTATTCAGGTCGGACCCCCACGTTGGCGACCATCCCGTGCTGGCCAATCCAACCCTCCACCGGCGACACCATCGCCGGCTTCCATGCTCCTCCATCTCGCCGTCGGATCGCGGTGATAGATCAAGGATCCACCACCACCAACCGCAGGCCGACCCTCTCCGGCGAAGAAGAGGGTCACCTCCTCCGTCCCGGGCGCCCTCGTGTCGCGGAAGAATCCCGAGATCGCCTCCACGCACCAACGAGAGGCGGGGAGGAGGGCATGGCGCAGACCGGGGGCCTGGCCGCCGCCCACCACCAGCCCCTGCCCGGAGTGCTGCGGGGGGGGGGGGAGCCGACAGGAGGAGGGAGACCGCAGCGCAGGCTGCCACCACCCAACCCACCCACGTCGGCCGGTCCGCAGGGGACAGGCGCCGGGAGGAGGGGGCCGCAGCGCAGGCCGCCGTCGCCCATCCCATCCGATCCGCGCCTGCTCCGCCAGGCGTCAAGGACGTGGGATCCGGCCGCCGTTCATCACGCGGCGACGAGGAAGGGCCCCCGCCGACGCCACGCCCTGTGGGTCTTTGCCCCGGCGGCGCTACCGGCGACGGCGGTTAGGGTTGGGAGGGCGGGGTGCGGGAGGGTTGGGAGGGTCTACCAGAGGTGAGGCAAGCTGCTAGCTAAGAGCATCTCCAGCCGTCTCACCGACGAGGCCCCCAGGACGGCGTTTTGTCATCTGGATGGACGAAAACGGCCCAGTCTCGCCCCCGGTTCCTCGTTTTCGTCCGGATTAGGCCTTTCATCCGTCCGGAGAGCCCAGGCCATCCCCGGCCCCCCGGGGAGCGCTCGGGGACTCCGGATGAGAGAAAATCGCGGGAACCGTTTGGTGGCCCCGACTCGTCGGCGACAATGGCATGGGTTTCTACGGCAATACCCTCGTCTTCCCGATCTACGGCACTACCCTCGTCTTCCCGATCTACGGCAATACCATCGTCGAACGAAAGCTTTGAACTCTCAAGTGGTGCAACATAGACAAATTATATATAATTCGAATAAACATAAAAATTACATATAAAAACTTTAAAACAAACTTTAACTATTTCTTCTTCGTAGATGGCCCCGCCTCATCGTCGTGGCGGCGACGCTTCCGGCTCGTCACCTCCTCGTCGGAGGAAGTTGAGTCCTCCTCGTCGTTAGCGTCCTCATCAGCCTCTTCGTCCTCCTCCTCCTCCTCCTCCTGCTCCTCCTCCTCTTCCTCGACCTACTCCTCGGCCTCTTCGTCCTCCTCCTCGTCGTCATCCCATTCGTCCTCGCTGGCCGGCGGGGGGGAATCATCGCTGCTGGACGATGCAGCTTGATCCCACCAATTGCGCCATCCAGGCGGCTTCCCCTCGCTGTCGGTGTCCGATGGCCAAGAGCGATCGCTCATGGTTGACAGAAGATGGTGAGGAGAGAATAGATGAATGGCGTCGGCCGTTGGAAACCGTATATGTAGGTCTCTCGACGAAGAGAGCGGCGGTTGCTCTTCCGCGGAGTTCATGCTCCATTACGGCGGTTGTCGCGTCGAGGCTACTTCGACCGTTCCCGACGAGGCGTTTGGTCTCTCCAGACCACTTCGCGGACCATTACGGCGGTTCAAAGCGACGAGGGCACTCCGACGGTTGCCCTTCCCGGCGACACCGTCGCTATGCACGCGGTGGGTGAATGCGACCATGGGCTCGCCACTGAGAAAATGGGTCTCCCCAAGCCAAAAAAAAATACATCCATCCGGCGCTAAATAGCGCCGGATTTCGGCCTGGGGAGCCCCAACGGCTGGGATGCTCTAACATGATACATAACACTTGCATGGAGCATCGTGCACTTCATCTGAAGTTCTGAATCGGCACTATTGCGCGCATCCACATAAGCCAAGACGTAGCCTGGCAGAAGAGTCCCGAGACGGCCGCTCGCGCGCGCGCGGCCGGCCGCCGCCGGCCGGCCCGCCGATAACATTATTCTTGTCACCGGCCAGGCGGCCGCGCGCACCACGGACAGCTGCCGCAGATACAAAAACTAAACGGTTTATATGTTTTGGCGCCACATCGGGCGGCCGCCTCTTTCCCCTCAACGTTGATGTCTCCGTCCTCGTCCCACTCCTTCCTTCACCTCCATCTCTTCGGTAGCAGCAGCAGCTGCACACGCCGTCGTCGCCGCCGAGCAGCCGCCGCCATGGGCTGCGCGCACGCCAAGCCGTCCCAGGGCTCCCCCGCCCGCAGCGACGGCCGCGGCATCGACCACCTCATGCGCAACAACGGATACGTCCCCTCCGCCGCCCGCCGCCTCACCGACCCCCTCCCCACCACCATCGCCGTGAAGGAGCAGCAGAACACCGAAGCAAAGGCCGACCCGCGTCCGACGGAGACCGAAGCCGCCTCGGAGACATCGACTCTGACAACGGCAGCGACGCTCTCGCCGTCGCCGCCTCCGTCGGCTCGGCGGGAGCCGGAGGACCGCGAGCAGCTGGTGGACGGGTGGCCGACGTGGCTGCTGGAGAACGTGCCCCGCGAGGCGCTGCAGGGGATCGTGCCGCGCAGCGCCGACGCGTTCGACAAGATCGAGAAGGTCGGGCAGGGCACGTACAGCAACGTGTACAAGGCCCGCGAGCGCGGCGGGGGTCGCGTGGTGGCGCTCAAGAAGGTCCGGTTCGACACGGCGGAGCCGGAGAGCGTCCGGTTCATGGCCCGCGAGATGCGCATCCTCCGCCGGCTCGACCACCCCAACATCATCCGCCTCGACGGCATCGCCACCTCCCGCATGCACCGCAGCATCTACCTCGTCTTCGAGTTCATGTACTCCGACCTCTCCCGCCTCATCTCCCGCGCCGACGTCCCCCTCACCCTCCCCCAGGTAAACATATAACCACCACCCTACCGCCGGCAGCCGGCCACGAGCGTGACAGTGTCATGGTTTTTGGCGTGCAGGTCAAGTGCTACATGCAGCAGCTGCTGGCGGGGCTGCAGCACTGCCACGAGCGAGGGATCCTGCACCGAGACATCAAGGGATCCAACCTTCTCATCGACCAGCGCGGCGTGCTCAAGATCGGCGACCTGGGCCTGGCCAACTACTACGGGCCCGGTCGGCGCCGCCCGCTGACCAGCCGCGTGGTGACGCTCTGGTACCGCGCACCCGAGCTGCTTCTCGGCGCCACGGACTACGGCGTCGGCATCGACCTCTGGAGCGCCGGCTGCCTCCTGGCGGAGATGTTCACGGGAAAGCCGCTGATGCCCGGCAGGACCGAGGTGGAGCAGCTCTTCAAGATCTTCAGCCTCTGCGGCTCCCCGCCCGACGACTACTGGCGGAAGATGAAGCTCCCGGCCAGCTTCCGCCCGCCCAAGGCGTACAAGTCGAGCATGATGGAGAGGTTCGCCGGCTTCCCGCCGTCGGCGCTGCCCCTCCTACACACGCTCCTCGCGCTCGACCCCGCCGCCCGCGGCACCGCTGCACAGGCGCTCCAGAGCGACGTACGTACGCGCAAACCAAATTTGCAGAGTCATAAACAGAGCATCAGAATCCGATGCTAAGCTTGACCACCATTGTCTGACGCATAAACCCCCCACGAGTTTGCATTGCAGTTCTTCACTACGGCGCCATTGCCGTGCGACGTCTCTGAGCTCCCTGTGGTGTACAAGGAGGAGACTCCGGATCCGAGCACCTCTCACGACGGAAGGAAGTGAGGATTGATTGATCACATTCTCCCGATCCACATTGGAAAATCTATGGTCTTGCAATGCTGTATTGAAGTTTTCATCTCGCTGAATGTTTGGGCCTCATGGTTTTCTGCTTTGCTACTGTGCTACATACAGGCCCAAGCTGAGACAGCGTTCAAGCAAGCGAAGGGAAAGCAAGCAGAGAGCTGAGCAGGAGCAGCGTGGGGACGAACCCAAGATCTCCAACGCTGAATATCCCAACAAAAAGGTAAAACAGAATTCGCAAATTCACAACACGAATGTTCAGTTGTCCTTGCCCATCAGGGACGGAGCCAGGAATGAATTATAAGGGGTAATCTTAGTATGAGATGGACAGAATTAGCTAAAATCTCACAAATAAGGAGCTGCCATGGCTTGTGTTCAAAGGAAAATCATGAGTATAGGGGGGGCGCAGCCCCCCTCGTCCCCTCTTGTCTCCGTCCCTGTTGCCCATCCTTGTACAATTTCTGCCTCACGATCGTCACCTGAACCAGAATTTAGCAAGCACATACTCTGATTTCCTGTTTTATGAATGTAGAACGAGATAGCCATGGAGGGCACAGCAAGATCAGGCCAAGAAAGAGAAGGCATCAACGCCGCAATCGCCTCCTCCAGCGTCCAAGAACCAGCCGAGAACGCCATCGTCAACGCCTTTGCCAGCACGACCCCAAGACGGTTTTCAGGTAGTCCAATTCAGGGGTTGCTACCTGCCGCTTCACCAGAGCAGCCGCAGCTGCGGAGGGCAAACACATACCACTCGACCGGCGACGACAACAAGGGCGGCGTCACCCTCGCTCACCGCAGCATGGCGATCAGATCGGCGACGTGATCGGTGCTGTCACCGCGGCACAGACAAACACCAGCTGTGATCGGTGTCATCACAACGGCACAGACAATCACCAACAAGCATTTCGTTGTTACTGATCGTTGTGGGTTTTAGCAGATGACTGTAGCAGGAACTGTTCATGATACTACTGTTGCTGCTGATTTGCTGTAACTGAACTCGCTGTTGTTTCAGTTGAGAAATCCCTGATTTGTAGAACTGCGACGCAGTTCATATATCAATAAATCACCATTTCAGAAACCAGGAAGCATATACTGATTTGTTCAGTTCATGATTGATCCCGCCATAACTGTTCTAAAGCTCTAAAACAACTGTTCTAATGTTGTAGTAGGTTTTAGTGTGGAAGAATGAAATTATGTGATCATGTGTGTTCTTTAACTAGTATTCCAGTATTGTTATCATGTTAGCAACACTGTTGCTGCCGATTCATGAGGTCTGCAGTTTGTGGTGACAAACTGAAGGCCGTGAAAGTATCTGCCGAAACCATCCATAACTAATCCAGAACATCGTTTCCAACCACAAAAATTCTCCAGTCCAAATCAAATTACTATACAGGAAGATAAAAGGGAGAAATAAGGTGGAGGAAACCTTTATGCAACTTAAATTTGCAAAGTAAGCAGGTGGATACACTCACAGTTCTTCAAAACATTAATTTGAGTACTAACCACTGTGCTTAAAAACACACAATAATAGTTCATACATGCGTCCACGAGACTAAATATTTCATGTAAACCAGTGCATGTAAGCATGCGTACAATTCTCTACTTCAAGATAAAATATGCAATAAACAGAGAACAAATTTGTAGAGAGAAAACAGAGAACATGGCTTGACAAAGCTTGATCTGGAATTCAAGCAGGATAAAGTACAGCCACCGTTCTTAATTTCTCACAAAGGCAACCGAAAACACTATAGATTTAACAGTTAACCATGCAGCAGCTTAAGATCACACACACATACATAGTGTGGTAGTAGTTCATACATGCATAAATATGGCATGTAAGCAGGTAGACACTTAAATGCAGTAACTTTGCCAAGCACATATAACACTATAACAGTAGTAAGTAGTACACAAGCACACCCTAGATACATCCAAATCAGCGACAACTAATTTGAAATGGTGGGAGTACTATTATCATGTTAACAACACTGTTGCTGGCTATTGATGGGCTGACCCTGCAACTTGTGGTGCTAAACCGAAGGCTACAAACATAAACCATCCATAACTAACCAAGGACAGCGTTCCAACCATAAAAATTCTCCACTCCAAATCAAAGTATACAGGAAAAGAAAAAGGAGAACAGAGAACAAGAAACATGACTGTATTTAACTTCAATTTGCAAAGCGAGCAGGATAAAGTCACAGTGATTTTGACCACTAACCAGCAACCACTGTACTTAAAAAATGCAACATTATTTCATACATCCAGCCCCAAGCTTAACTATGGCACGTAAATAGTGAAATTCTCCACTCCAAGAAAAAATATTCAATAAACAGAAGACAATTTTGTAGAGAAAAAACAGAATACATGGCTTGATTCAGCTTGATCTGCAATTTAAGCAGGAAAAGGTACAACCACCGTTCTCAATTTCGCACAAGGCAACAAAAAACACATCAACCCACAAATCTAACAGTTAACCATGCAGCAGCTTAAGATCACACACACATACACACTAGTAGTTCGTACACGCAGTTGCATAAATATGGCATTTAAACAGGTACCACACGCACACACTTCTTCATGCACATGAATATATGTCATGTATGTGGGAGAGGTTGAGAACTGAGTTCCAGCTCAGTGGCAAGGCAAGGCGAGTGCGCAGCCAGCCCACCCGGGTTCGAATCCCCATCACGCGGTAATTTCGCGGGAGGGGCGAACTTTAATCGGGTTATCATCCTAGCGTCCATCCGCGGGGAGAGTCTCATTTCTAGCTAACAACGTATAGCCAAGGGAGGGATCATTCCCCCGTTGGTCAACGTTGTATGTGGGAGAGGTTCATGCAGGATTGGAGGTTGAGAGCAGAGTTCATAGGCCACAGTAGCTGACGTCAGAGAGCTTGGAGACTTGCGCCATTTGAAAGATCAGTGTTGGGGAATTAAATTGCGTGATGAGGGCTTTCAACTAGTACTACTGTTATCAACAACACTGTTGCTAGCGGTTGATGTGGTCTGCAATTTCTGGTGCCAAACTGAAGGCCGTGAAACAATCAGGAGAAACCATCCATAACTAATCCAGGACAGCGTTTCCAAGTCCAACCACAAAAATTCTCCATCCAAATCAAAATACTATACAGGCAGAGAAAAGGGAGAAATGGGGAACAGGAAACATGGCTTTGTGTAACTTGAATTTCCAAACTAAGCAGCATACAACCACAGTTCCCCTAGAACATTAATTTTGATTAGTAACCTCTGTTTTTTTCTCTCCCCACAAGTAAAATATGAATAAAACGATCTATTAGTTATTCATGCAGAAACTTAAGATCACAAATAGAAGTAGCTGATACATGCAACCACGAAAAAAAATGGCGCGTAAATAGAAACAGGAAATAGGAATAGATACAGAGAACATTTCTTTGTAGAGAGAAAACAGAGAACATGACTTCTTTTTTTTTTTGCGGGTAAGAGAACATGACTTGATACAACTTGATCTGCAATTTAAGCATGCAAATTCAGCAGGGTACAGTACAACCACCATTCTTGCTTTCTCACAAGGCAACCAAAAACTCATAGTACACCGATGGATCTAACAGTTAACCATGCAGCAAACACACACCTAGTAGTCCATACATGCATAAATATGGCATGTAAACAGTACACACACATATATATGCAGCAACTATGCCATGCCTGCACGTATAGCAGCACCAGTAGTACACACACACATACACTTCATGCATATGCATAGTATATAGAGAGATGGCCCATAGAAGATTGGAGAGGTTGGGAATTGAGTTCAGAGGCCACCGTAGCGGACGTCGGAGAGCTTGGACTTGAGCCACTTGAAGCTGCCGCGGACGGATGACTTGAGCCTGGCCTGCGACGCGAACACGTTGTACGACGCCACCCGCCGGCGCCGCTTCTCCTCCGGGTCCTCGCCGGCGCTGGGCCCGTTGAAGCTGTACGACTTGACCGCCGCCCCGCCGCGGCCCACGTCCTCGTAGTCATACCCGCCGCCGCACCCGTAGTACGCCGACGAGTGCTCGCGCGGCACCGATCTGCACTTCTCCATCCGCGAGGTTGTTGATGATGGTGTGTTTTGTGTGCGTAGAGTGTGAGAGGAAAGAGTGGTGAGGAAAGCTGGGTGTTGAAGCTGCTAGTGGTGTTATAATTGAGCTAGCTGAAGAGGAGGGGCTGCTCAAGCTTGCTTTATTAATTAGCTAGGTGATTGTGCATCAAGGACCTTGTGCTGTGTGGCTATCCAAAAGGAGGTCCCTTGGTTATCTTTTCTGACCACAAAGCAGAAATGCATGATATAGGCTCATGCTTTTCAATTGCAAATGATGTGTCTGGTCCTTTTTACTCTCTTTTGATTTTTCTGACCAGGAAGGATAGAATGATGTTTTCTATTCTGAAACGATCTGTCATATACATCATTCGAGAATTTACCTTGGCTAGTCAATCATTTGTTTGATAATAGCACGTACACCTTACTTTACCAATGTTTGTGCTGTTTTATGGCCTCCTTGATTCAAAGGACTGTACAAAAAAAAGTTAGGGTATCTGAATTCTCATAACAAAGTTCTTATGAATTAAGGTTGCTTGATTTTGTATCCTGAAGAATTTTTTTGAAAGGATGAAATTTATTAGAAAATTTTCCATTGATCAAAACCACATGAATTTGTGATAAATATGGTGCACACCTAATACTGACCAAAATCAATGTGCTTTGCAAGTGATGCAATCAAACAATTTCTATCATACATTCTTGTGTTTTCAATTATGTTTGTTTAAGTAGCCTATGTAGTTTATGCTTTTTTCGGAAATTCAATTCGGCTCCCGGGTGCGTATGCTCCCTCTACCAAAAAAGTATATTTTGAAATGTCGAAAAATTTGGATAAAAAATTCTACATGTACATCTTCATTATGTACGTGCATTCGTCAAGTTTCACGAAAAAACAATATTTTTTGTGGTCTATGTAAAAAGGAGAAACTTTATCATGTGAAAAGCATTATTTTTAGCACTAAATTTTATCTTTTTTACACACGTCACATGATAAGTCGATTTTTTATGAAACGACTTTGTGAGCGCGTAGCACGTGAACATGTATGTACCAATTTTTTGTTTTAATTTTTTTGAAATTTAAAACATATGTAAGATGCATTTCGAAATATAGGGAGCATATGCACCCATGTTCCAAAACACCCTCATGCTTTTTTTTCTATCCCCGTGTTGTTGAAACCCTTCCAACAAATATGCTATTAAAATGTGACAAGATTTTTTACTTTTCTCTTGATTTATTAATCCTTTGCTTTTTTCCTTCCGAAATTTCTTCATCGGCAAGGACGGTGCAATAAAAGATATTCCTATCTTGGTAAGTACAATAGAAAAAACATAGGCCAATTAAAGTTATACCAATCAAATCATCCATGGGTAATACAGACCAATTAAATCATCGACGGGTAATACACTAATACAGTCCAATTAAATCATCGATGGGTAATATAGACCAGAGTAAGTATATCATACAGCGTGGTTGTTTGGTTCTCGGTCACAGGTTGCCACGGTTTAAGGTTAGGCATGGCAGCCACATTTGCATCTGTTTTAGGTTTTAGGCTATATGTCACACGTGTCATATACTTAACTTTTTGACATACTGTGCAAAACTTGTGGGCAACTTTTGTCTAGCCACACTCGGCTAAGGTTAATTGTGGCAAAGATAGCTACTCACTCCACCTAAAAAATAAATATCTCATTATTATCTAGATATGTACATATCTATATCTCTTATAAAGTAAAATCCCACTAAAGGGTCATTTAAGTCGTCTGTCTCAACATGCAAGCTATCCACATCATCCATTCTATTAGCCATTTAATTGTCCATGTTATCCCCACTAACATTCATTAATACTCTACATGCAAGCCACATCATCTATTTTTTAAGCCATCCAAATATCCACATCATCAACTTTTAGCCTCCAACTACATATCCTTTTCAAGTTAGTTTTTTTAAGTTAGCCTCTTAACTATTTACGCCAATTGAATCCTGCATGTTCCTACAACTAACATCCTATTCCAATCAACTTATATTCATTTATTTTTACAAAATAGAGTTATCGGAGAAATTCCCGCTGCAACGCGCGGGGTATCCTTCTAGTTTAACTTATAGATTCATCCATATCTAGAAAATTTTGAGACTCTTAGTTATATGGTGCATCTCTTTTGGATCACTCCACCAGTATTCCCAATTCCGGAAATCCCACGTTAGAAACATTCAAATTTGCAAGGGTAAAAAGCAAATGTGATGACATGGAGTTCGGCCCCATCGTTCATCTGAAGGCATCCCCTACAACTGAAATTGAAAGGCGTTTGGCAACAATGCCCGTGGAATCCGGTGTGCCGGCATGATTTGGCCGGTTTTTAGTTTGTTGTTTATTCAGTGATTTTTGACGAGTGCAGTGCGGGGCGGGAATGATGGCGGGATGCAGGGAGTGGGGGCGGCACTCACTCGTCCGCGTGGCCCACGTGCGGTGTTGGATCACTGTTACGACGACACAACACCGGCCCGATCCATCCGTCCTCTCCCGGCTTCCTTGATCGCTTTCGTTTGGCTTCTCTCTTCCCGAGCTCGGATCATCTCGTGGTCCCTCTGCGAGACCGAATGAAGCTTTTATTTGCTGGAACTGCGTGATCAAACACCTTTCCAAACGTAGAGTGCTGACTACGTTTTGCCAGTGGATTTGAGCTTAGGAGAGTAAGAGATGGATCGAGATCGGGGAGGTGGTTAATCGGATGGGGGTTAAAGTGCCCGAACAGCAAAGGTAACAATTCCTGCAGAGAAGAGAGTTCTAGGAACAGCTTGGCAACAAACTAACCACTGGTGGAACGAACTGGACGACCTGATGGCGACGCCGACATGCCGGGGTCCAACAACGCATCAATGGCGCTCTACGCACCTCGCACTGCGCTGCCCTGCGCGCCCCCTACCCAATCAATCAGCCCCACCAGCGCCGTTATTATGCCACTGCCGCTACAGCTTCTCGCTAGCTGCTGCGTGACTCGTCCTCGCATGCCTGCCGTCATCCTCCCTGCCAGCGATCCGACGCTCGCTGCCGCGCCGCCGCGCCGCCGCGAGCGCGCGGCCGTCCGCCCCTGACATGTACAGTGTACAGAGACGATCGAGGCCGAGGAACAGTTGGCTCTTCGGTTGCTCCTGCTTGGATCGATCCTGTGATGTCGGCCTCTCGATCAGTGTTCCGGTCCCCGACGTCCTCGTTCAGATTTCCACGTCGTCGCGCGCCATGGATATGGGCGTCCGGCGTCGACGTCGTTGGCATGCCGGGTAGTCGGGCAGAGCTTCTCGGCGAGATTTGGACGCGTCTCATGCGCTGCATCTTGTGGAAGGAATATTAGTGTCCATTGAACACATCCAGATTCCAGTCCCTAAGTCAGTTACTATGTTATATATAAACCTAAAATATACAACGGTTAGGATTTTTTTTTAAATCGCATCCTCCGCATTAGTTGAATATAAGGTTTCAAGTTTAAACCCGGGCTATTTAATATAAAAATAGTTGCATCCTCCGCATTGATCTGACGACTATGTTCTTATCACTTGTCCGTCTAAACGTGAGGGAGAGTATTATACTCCCTACTTACCGCAATATAGTTATAAGATTTTAAAAAACTCAAACGACGTTAAGTTTGACAAAGTTTTTTAAAAAATATCTACACCTACCATACCCAACGTGTACGATATGAAAATACATATCATGGGGAATCTAACGATATTAGTTTGGTATTCTAGATATTGATTTTTTTCCTACATAGTTGGTCAAGCTTTACATTGTTTGACTTTAAAAAAAATTATACACACTATATATTTTAGCAAAGAGTGGGTAGGAGGTGTGTCGGGAGATACTAGCCATCCACAAGGAGCTGAAGTTTCAAGTACGTTTAAACCCAGGCTATTTAATATAAAAAATAGTTGCATCCTCCGATTGATGGACTATGTTCTTCTCACTTGTCCGTCTAGACGTGAGAAAGAGTATTATATATACTCCCTACTTAAGTACCGCAATATTATTATAAGATTAAAAAAACTCAAACGACTTGAGATTTTTTTTTTGAAAAATTATCTACACCTACCATACCCAATATGTACCGTATGAAAATACATATCATGGGGAATCTAACAATATTGGTTTGATATTATAGATATTGATTTTTCCAACATATTTGGTCAAGCTTTACATTGTATGACTTCAAAAAAAATCTACACACTATATTTTAGCAAAGAGGGAGTAGGAGGTGTATCGGGAGATCCTAGCCATCCACAGGGAGATCGAAGCAAATGCCGAGAAAGTAATATTACCCTAGTTTTTTTTCAATAGGTTGGATTTTTTTAAAACATGGTAGTAGATCAATTCAGTAAAATCTACACGTACCTGTACGTCTGAAGGAACAGGAGTCGTGTGATGACGACGGATCAGGCGATCAGTGAACAAAGCGAGCGATGTATCTACCGAATATATTTTGTCACTGAACTAGCACCGCGCAGCACTTTGGTAGCGATCCTCGAAAAAACAGGTTGTCGACCTGTCGACAGGGCCAGGATATAGTACCATCCTCGCCGATCATGCGATGCACACCCGCTTGCCATTAAAGCACGGGTACGTCTGCATTGCATCCATGAACCACTGGCCAACCAATACCACGCCCATGTCGAACGGCAGGGGCTACATACATGCATCGGTTTGGCCTGTCTGCATGTACGTATGTACGGTATGGATCTGCTTTTCCTCGTCCATGATCCCCTTCCTCGCGATGGATACCCAACTCGGTTTGTCGTCAAGGGGAACGACGAAGTTCGCCGGCCGAGTGCGTGTTCCACCCGATCGAGTCGCCGTCAGTGTCCACTGGATTGGGTGTCACCACGGACTTCTCCACTTGATCGAGCTCCTCACAGCAGACACTCTTTTGCCCTCGCCGGTCCCGTCGTCATCATCTCGTATCTACCCAATCCGTTGAAGAAAATCAGCATATTTTGACAGAACTGATAGAGCTGAGTTGGGATATACACCTGCCTTAACCCCACCGATTTTTTTTTGTTGTTGTCCGTTTTAGTTTGTTCGGATTGGTCTACCGACAAAAATCAGGATGTGTCCTCCACCTTGTTCATTTGGGCCGGGAGACGCATCCAAAATTTGATATATTGAAACCTTAACTTACATAAGACAAATAAAAATAAAAACGACATAAGAAATAACAAGGAACGAAGGAACCCATCGCACCGCCTACTCCTCGTGGTCGTTGGTAGTTAGGTCGACGTACTCCAGAACGGGCCACGAATACAGCCATGGGACCATGAGTGGTACCGGAGCTGTTTGTGTCTAGGTCGAAGACGTGGGCTGCGATGTGGTCCATGGCGCTAGAGTTGTCGTCGCAGGTTCGCGGGTGATAGTATGAGGCGACGCGCCAAGTCTTCCCGCCGCCACTGGGCGGACAGGCCTTGGCACTCGGCCTTGGCCTCCAGCTTCGATGGGACGATGCCTAGCTTGAGGGCTTCGTCGTTGTCCATCTCGTCTAGCTGGTAAGGGAGCTCGTCCTCCTTGTTCATGGCCACCAGTTGCTCCCGCTGCCACGCAAGGAGCCCGAGGTAATCCAATCTGTCGTCTTGCTGCTCTTCACACAGGATGTCGTCACCACCTACCGGCTCTTCCTCCTCCTTCATGGTGAGGGCAACTTGTCGTAGTCCCACTCGTCGTCGCCTAGGTAGGCGGCGTGGCATCAAGGGTCCTATTCCCACCACTCGTAGGTGTGCCACGCTAGCGAGTTAAGGGCATAGGTGATGTCTCCCAATAGATCAGACAGCATGAGAGAGCGATGTTGTAGGATCTACTCGCGCCACTCCTGCCCCTCCTACGGCACCGAATATACCGGTACCCTCCCCGTGTTGAGAATCCATCCCAAGGGAAGGTGGACGTCGTTCTACCCTACCGGCGACCTGGTCTCACATAGAACCCACGCCATGTTCCATGGGATGTACTCCGACTGCGAGAAGGGCGAGGTGGATGACGACCACCTCGTGAGGACCCGATCTTGTGGCCATGCTTGATTTTCCTCCATGGCTATGACTTGCCCATGGTGGTAAGGTTGTTGTGGTTGCAGGTGGTCCTTGGGGCAAGCCTGGAGGTAAGTGGCAATGGCCTTGGCAAGGCATGGCCGCTTGGCTTAAAAAGCATAGGAACATGACGTTCATCAATGCCGGTGCAGAAGGCGAAGCGACCGACATTGAAGGCACGTGCAGAAATCGAAGTAGTGGGCGTGTCGGGTCGCTTGGATGAGTATCCGTGTCCGCGTGTCCGAGCAGATCAAAACGGACATCTTCGGTCTGTTTGGATTGACCCGCTAGAGATTCCCTAATGCGCAACACACGCAAAATTTGGGGGAAGGGGCATAATAGCATCTCTAACAGATACTCATTAAAGGCACCTTCAAACGGTTTTAGGACAATCAAAAATAAGAATTAGGGCACCTAAATTTTGCCCGCCGTAGTAGGCAACGAAAAAATTCTTCCATAAATGATGATTAAAAATAGAGCACCCAAATGTGTTTTTCTTCTCACAATTACATACATAATGAACCAAGTTCATCAAACATAACCCAAAATTCCTCATATACAACGTGAAGCATAGAATTGAAACTAGCTATTTTGTTGACCATTCCATATCCTATACTCATCAATGAGATCTTTTGGAAGATTTACGTGCTTATCTGAAATTTCATGATACACCTCAAGAAACCGGAACCACCATGTTTCGGTCTCTTGTTCTTATGCATAATATAAAGATCAAAGAAATGTCTTGCTCTTTGTTCATGTCCTATTTATCTTCCGGCGTAGAATCATAAAACAAGCTCATCTACAACATAACGATTATTTTCGTTACAAACTACTCCTACATCGCAAAAACAAGATCGAGAAAGGAAAAAATGCATTTGAGCCTTTTCCACAAACACCTAATGTGCATGAAGGAGAATTCCAGCCGACTGCTCGTCAAGGCCAAGGTGGTCGCCTCTCCGACTAGGAATGATCTTGGGATGACTCCGTTGATGATGGGGAGGTAGAGGTTGAGGCAAAAGCAGAAGTCGTGATTCCATCCAAGAGCGCCGAAGGAGCAGCTGGCGCTGAGCCGGGGGCGGACCAACAGTTGTGGCAGTGGAGGCCGATATTCCACCGGCGGCGGTCTGGGGAGATTCATGCGTGGGTGCGATATATGATAGGGGCGTGTCTATATCTAAGTTGACTGAGATTTTCTTAAGTCTCAGTCATTTTAGAAAAGTGCAAATGTAGTTTAAAGAAAAGTGCAACTCAGTTCAGTTGCACATTTCTGGCAGAAAAGTGCAAATGTGCAATTGCACTTATTTCAAGCACTTTTTTGTAAGTGACTTAGACTTCAGAAAATCTCAGTTGATTGAGACATAGCAAAACCGATATGATAGAGTGGCGCGACGGGATGTGAGCCATCCGATCTAGGAACGGGCGGTGATGGTTTTCTCGCGAAAAAGATAAATAGTGAAATATCCATGACCCACAGCAAATTTTCCCTTGTAACTTAGTCACATATGCTGCAAACATATATGCAACCTGCCCATGCCTGCACGTATAGCAGCAGTAGTAGTACACAAACATACACTTGATGCATCCATATGTATATATACAGAGGTTCCTGGAGGATTGTAGAGGTTGACAGCAGAGTTCAGAGGGCACCATAGCGCACGTCGGAGAGCTTGGATTTGAGCCACTTGAACCTGCCGCGGACGGAGGACTTGAGCCTGGCCTGGGACGCGAACACGTTGTACGACGCCACCCTGCGCCGCCGCTTCTCCTCCGGGTCCTCGCCGGCGCTGGGCCCGTTGAAGCTGTACGACTTGACGGCCGCCCCGCCGCGGCCCACGCCCTCGTAGTCGTACCCGCCGCCGCACCCGTAGTATGCCGACGAGTGCTCGCGCGGCACCGGTCTGCACTTCTCCATCGGCGAGGTTATTGTTGACGATGAGCGTGTAGTGTGAGATGAAAGAGTGGTGAGGAAAGCTGGGTGTTGAGGCTGCTAGTGTGGTGTTATAATTGAGCTAGCTGAAGGAGGAGCTGCTCAAGCTTGCTTTATTAATTAGCTAGGTGATTGTGCATCAAGGACCTTGTGTTGTGCGGCTATCATAAAGCAGGTCCCTTTGGTCATCTTTTCTGACCACAAACCAGAAATGCATGATGGGCTAATGTTTTTTAATCACAAATGATGTGTCTGGTCCTTTTTACTCTCTTTTGATTTTTCCGACCGGGGATGATAGACTGGTGTTTTCTATTCCCAAAGGATCTGCCATATACATCGTTCGAGAATACATGCACTTTGTGATAGTGCGATAATTGTTTGGTAGCAAAATAGAGAAATGCAAATAATGTATAATAAAAAAGTAAATGGTTTAAGTCTCGGGAACTAAGAGTTCATGGCGCTGAATTGTCCAAAAACAATAACTGAAATTCATATCTTGTGAAATTTCTCTGATCACCCGTGCAACAAAAAGTAATAACGTGCAACAAAATATTTCCCTCATCACCTGTGCAACAAAAAAGTAATAACGTGCAACAAAAATTTCTCTGATCACATGTGCAAGTACAGTGCAAGAGTAGATATTCCTGGCTCGGCAAATAGAAAAGCGTGTACACCAATAACTAATATGGATCGGAGTGAGTATCATACATCAGGGTTGTTTGGTTCTCGCTCAAAAGGCATGCAAATAAAGTTTGCCTATATATTGGGTCGGTTGGCGAAGCTAGGTACAAACCAAATATGTTCAAAGCACTAGTGGAAAACGGGGCAATAGGCCCGGTCCATTTGGGCCTTTAGACCCGGTTCCCGAACCGGGACCAACTAGGCGGGACTAAAGGGTACCCCCTTTAGTCCCGGTTCAAAGGTAAACCGGGCCTAAAGGCCTCAACACGTGGTGCGACCAGGGAGCTCGCGCTGGAAGGGCTTTGGTCCCGGTTCGTGGTACGAACCGGGCCTATGTTTCTCTGCCGCGCGGAGAATTGCTATTTCTCCGCCGCGGCACGGATTTGGGCTGTACCAGCGTTTCTCGCCGCGGCAGAGAAACGATCTGTTTCCCTTGCCGCGGCGAGTTTCAAGCAATGCATATATATATCATTCAAGAAACCACAAAAAATCGTCATGAATATATATAGACATCGTCAACAGTAGACGACATAGTCAACACGAGTACACGTAATGCATGCATATTTACAAGTACAACTTTTCCCGAACGAATATCCTCCGCCGTCACGATCTTCCGATAGTGCTCTCCACTCGGGGTAAGGACCTCGGTAATAAAGAATCCCGCGATTTCCTCTTGAATTGCTTTTATTTGATCCGCTGTTATGAGAGTGTCCCGCAGGCGTTTCATCTATATTTAAAAAAGGAGATCAATATATGAATGGAACTCAATACAATAGATGGTACTAATTAAGATTAATTGTGAAAATTTGTTATCGTACACGAGTGTGGTGTATTTGGGGATCCCCACCCTTGGGACAGGCCATGTCACGCATGAAGGTGCGTACGTAGTATCCACATAAGTTATTCCCTTGTTCCTGCCTCATACACTTTACGAAAAAATAGTTCGATCAAACTAATAATCAAGCATCGTATTGAAAGTAAATATCATATATAAAGTTTCACGGACATAGCTATATATATAGTACTACTTACAGGGTAATCTCTAAATGTAAGCTCCGGTTTCCACCATTCACCCGGAACAGTATTGATGAACCGTTTCCAAGCCCTGCCCGGCAAAAAAATAATGAGTAAATGAGTAATTGATTAGTTGATGATATCTTCGAATTAGAGCAGATGAAGATGCCAATACGAAATTGATTGAAACTACCTCTGGAGGATGGCAGCCATGTCCGCCCATTCCGCATATTCTGTACGTTTCGAGTCCATGACGTTTACGACTCCAAGGTGAAGATCAATGATTAGGAGAATAAAATGGAAACCGCACAAGCATAGCTCAATGATTACGAGAATAAAGTGGAAGGTGCACAAGCATAATGTATGTTATATATAACACTCACTTGAAGTTGTAGGGAAAGAATATATCCTCTTTGTCTGCTTGCTTCTCTAAAAACATTACGATGTTGTCCTCTGTGTCCTTGGCGAAGTCTCGAACCGTAACTTCATGAACTGTGTTTGGGTCTATGAACCACATCATTCTGCAACCTCGGTAGAATTTCTGGGTTTATTACCTTCTGAGAAATTGCATTGAGGAATGCACATAGCTTCACAATGGGCAGTCGAACATTTTCCGGTAGAAGCCCCTCAATGCAATCGGAAGCAACTGTGTCATTATCACGTGACGATCATGAGACTTCGGGTTCTGGAATGTTTTCTTCTCCATATTTATTATTCCCTTTATATTGGAGGAGAAGCCGGACGGGACCTTGATATCGCTAAGACATTCAAAAAATATTTCCTTCTCTCGCTTTTGTAAGAGCGTAGGCCGGATAAATGACGTCCTTTAACTCTCTCATGCAGCTTTTTGGGGTCTTTCCAACGTTGCTGGTCCTCCCGTGCTTCCGGTGTATCTTTTGTCTTCCCGTACACACCCGTAAAGCCTAGCAGGTTCACGCAAAGATTCTTCGTCACGTGCATCACATCGATTGAAGAGCGGACCTCTAAGACTTTCCAATAGGGTAGATCCCAAAATATAGATTTCTTCTTCCACATGGGCGCGTGTCCGGCATCGTCATTCGGAACAGCACCGTCCGCCGGGACCCTTTCCAAATATTACATCTAGATCCTTGACCATACCAAATATATCAACACCATCACGATGGGGAGGCTTCCTCCGGTGATCGGCCTCACCGTTGTAATGCTTGCCTTTCTTTCTTACGGGATGGGTAAGCCTAAGAAATCGACGATGCCCCGTGTACACGACCTTCCGACCTTTTTCCAAATAATCAACTTCGAGCTCATGTAAACAAGTGTGTGCATGCATTGTATCCCTTGTTTGATCGTCCCGAAATGTTACCAAGAGCAGGCCAGTCATTGATGGTTACGAAAAGCATCGCTCTTAGGTCAAATTCCTCCCGCTTGTGCTCGTCCCACACACGTACACCCGCTAGGGACCACAGCTGTAGAAGTTCTTCGACTAATGGCTTCGTGTACACATCAATGTCGTTCCCGGGTTGCTTCGGGCCTTGTATGAGCACTCGGCATCATAATGAACTTCCGCTTCATGCACAACCAAGGAGGAAGGTTATATATACAAAGAGTCACGAGGCCAGGTGCTATGGCTGCAGCTCTGCTCTCCAAAAGGATTCATGCCATCCGTACCGAGACCAAACCGTAAGTTCCTTGCATCCCGTGCAAAGTTTGGGAACTCTCTATCGATTTTTCTCCATTGGGAGCCATCGACAGGGTGCCTCAACATCACGTCTTTCTTACGGTCTTCTTTGTGCCATCGCAACAACCTAGCGTGCTCTTTATTTCCGAACAAGCGTTTCAGCCTGTGGTATTATAGGAGCATACCACATAACCTTGGCAGAACCCTCTTCCCGGGGCGCTCGCCCACAACATCACCAGGGTCATCTCGTCCGATCTTATACCGCAATGCAAGTGCACACCGGACATGCATCCAAATTCTCGTACTCATCGCGGTAGAGGATGCAGTCATTAATGTATGCATGTATCTTTTGCACATCTAATCCTAGAGGGCGAGACAATCTTCTTCGCTTCGTACGTACCGGCGGGCAATTCGTTACCCCTTGGAAGCTTCCTCTTAATTATTGTCGACAACTTTCCAAATCCCGAGTCGGTGACACCGTTCTTCGCCTTCCATTGCAACAATTCCGAGTAGTCTTGCCTAGCTTTTTATGGCCATCTTCGCAAGTTGGGTATAACAATTTGTTGTGATCTTCTATCATCTTGTCGAAGGCCAACCTTTCCTTTTCGGTCTCACATTCTCTCCTTGCATCGAGCAATGGCCCGGCCAAGATCATCATCGCTGGCTCATCCGGTGCCTCTTGATCTTCTACTTCATTGTCTTCATTGCCTTCTGCAGATATCATCGTATTCGAGGAAATTGGGATAACCGTCATCATCCTCTTCCTCTTCGTCATTGTCTTCCATCATAACCCCTCTTTCTCCGTGCTTGGTCCAACAATAGTAACTCGGGCATGAAACCGGATCGCGAAGGTGGCCGTGAATGAGACTCGAGCGAGCGTAATTTACGGTATTCTTGCAGTCCACACATGGACAATACATGAAGCCACCATGTTTGTTTGCCTCCGCCACGGCCATAAAATTATCCAGGCCCGCAGTGAACTCGTCAAACCGTCGGTCAATGTACATCCATTGCCGATTCATCCGCATGATATAATTAAGCCGATCAAAACCATTACGTAACATCACGATGTATATATACACATGCATTTTATCAATTGCGGATGAAAAGGATAAAGTTGTTAACCTCGATGAAGAAGAAAAAGCAAGTTAAGTGTGGCTTGATTTGTGTAAACTCAAGTGGCAAACCCTCTTAAGCATTTCATCAAACACCTCTTATGCATGTGAAGAAGAGAGGAGAGCAATACACCCTCTTGTGAAGATAGTGAAAAAATGGCTAAGTGTGGCTCACACTTGGGCAAGGGCAAGGTTATATAGCCGTAGGGGGCGTTGGACCCGGTTTGTCATACAAACCGGACTAAAGGGTTCCTCAGCCGACACGGCTCGCCGCGCCTCGCGGTGGACCTTTGGTCCCGGTTAGTATGACAAACCGGGTCCAAAGGCCGCTACAGTGACAGGCGCCAGCGCGAGGTTGCCGTCACAGAAACGAACCGGGTCCAATGGGGGCATTGGACCCGGTTTGATTCAGCAGTGGGTCATTTGCTTGGGTCCAAATGCCTCTTCTCCACTAGTGAAGTCTCGCAAGCCATATGGGGACGTATCTACTACTTTGGAAGCACTCCCTGTATTCCCACGTACAGAAATCCCACGTTAAAAACATTCAAATTTTCAAAGGGAAGTACTGATGGCATGGAGGTCGACCCATCGTTCGGCTGGACGCATACCTAAATCCGAAATCGAAAGGCGCTTAGCAAACAATGCCCGTGGAACCCGGGGGTGTACGTTGGCATGATTTGGCTGGTAGTGTTATTATCAGTGAGTTTTGACGCTGGTAGGGCGGGAATGATGGCGGATTGTAGGGAGTGGTGGCGGCAATCACCCGTACGTCCGTGTGACCCACGTGTGCTGTTGGATCACTGGTTGCGACAGGACACCCGATCTAGAGTAGTATCATCCACAGCCCCGCTTCATCTTCCGTTCGCCAGATCGTTGTATACCTCCATTCTTGTGGTCCCTCCTCGATCGAGGCCGATGCTTTATTCGCTGGAACTGCGTGATCGAACACCTTTATGATTTCGCCGAACGTACAACTCACGTTTAATCGGACGTGAGAGTAGATTATAGTAGAGATCGATCGGGATCGGGGATGTTTAGGGCATCTCAAGACGTGGTTAAAGTGTCCGAACAGCAAAGGTAACAGAGAATTCAAGCTGGCCACAAACGAGGCCGTTGTCTCCAATGCAAAAGAGAGAGAGAGAGAAACTCGATTCGATTAGGGCATCTTCAGCAGCCTGTGCAAACACATACGAACATGTCTGCATGATGGGGCACATCCCATCGGCGTGACACAAACAGGCCGAGCGACGCGAACCAGTTCGCAAGGATCCATTCCCAGTTCAAATTTGGGCAAAAAAAAATCCCCTCTTGTCCTCCGCAGGTCCTCCCGTTAGCGGCACATTCCCACTGACTCTCTCTCCACTTTCATAGGAAATGCCGGTGAAGTCGCCAAGCCCTAGTGAGCAATGGAGGACGCATCTGCTCCCACGACCGCTACCCTCACCGCCCCTGCCACCCATAATCAAGCTAAAGAAAAAGTTTATGGTGCAAAGATCGAGCTCTTCAGAAGAAGAAGCGTGTTGACCAGAGAAACAAAGCAAAGGCACAGGTGGCCAAAGCTAAAGACGATGCCCGGGAGAAAGAGGTCGCCCTCATCCTAGGCTTTCAGGCCAAGGCCAACGCCGACGCAATTTCCGCCCAAGCTGTTATCATGATCAAGCAGGAGGCGCTCACCGTCTCCATGCCACACACCTGCGTCGGCCCCGACACGTCTTCAACAAGCTTGGTCTCGTTCGCGAGCGCACGGTCACCTCTTCGACCCCGGTCGGCAGCTCTCTCGGTGGAGCCGTCTCACGTTGTCTAGCACGTCCTCACGTGGTCCCGACTCGGAGATATCTTTGATGCTGAGCGGAGCGGCTCCCATTCCATGTCACGACAAGCTTGGTTTGTGTCTGCTATTTTTCCATTCCACCCAATTTTCATATATATGAATGAAATTATATATGACCAAATAGTCGAAATTGAAAGCTAACAAATTACAGTACCACTGATTTGGTCGTCATTGACCTCATATGACATACTCTCTCCTACTCATATTACTGGCCTTCACTACCTCACCCGTTTCTTTTGTCCCTCCTCCCTCACCCCCTCGTCCCGCACCCAAAAACTCTAGTTTCCTCCCGTCGCCGCCGCAGGCGGCGCCGCCGGGCAAAGGCCATGGGGCGTGGCGGCGGCGGGCTTCCCTCAGGGTGCGGCGGGGACAGCGGCTGGGTCCTCCCCTCGATGCTGCAGCGGCGGACTTCCTGCCTCCCGTGTGATGGCGGGGCGGTGGCGGTGGCGGTGGACTTCCGGCCTCCTGTGTGATGGCGGGGCAGCGGCGGTCAGAGGATGGAGGGGCGACAGTGGCCAGATGATCTGTGTTGCGGCCTCACCTGCCTCCCGTCGGCAAAGACACCGGTGGTGGCTGGTGGTGGGATGGATTGCGCCATCCCCTCCGCTTCTCGCCGGTGCGGGGTGGTGACCTTGGGATTCTCCCGCGGTACGAGGACGCCCGGGGCAGCAGCCTCGGGTTCGAAGGTGGAGGCGGCCTTCTTCTTCGTCGGAGGAGGTCGGCTGGTTGCTGGGGTGGCAGAACACGAGATCCCTCTACCCCGGTGATGAAGATCTAGTCGACGACGAGCTAGCGGCGAAGGGGCCACCGGTGAACACCGAGCCTTGACTTCTTTCTTGGCGGATGATGGCGGCAGCTATTGGCGTTGTTTCCTTGGGAAGGCATCATCTTTGTTGGCCTCTCCATTCGCTCTCACCGAGTAGGGGACTTGCGGCTGTCGGTGAAAACTGTGCCACGATTGGCGAGCGAAGGCGGCGTTAAGCGTCGCTTCCTTCTTGAAGGCATCGTCGCCGCAGTCCGCGGGTACTCACTCGTGCTGCTCCGGGGGAAACCCTAGATCCAGCCAGGATCAGACGATGACGGCGCACCCTGCATCATGTTACCTCCCGAGGCATCGTTTTTGGAGTAGCGGCTAGAAGGATGTGGTTTTTGGTGGAGTGGTGTTCATCTACTACGTTGTCGTCGATGTTTCTCAGCGGCGTGGAGTTGCGGGGTATTGAAGACGGGCGAGGATTGTTGGACGCGTGCAGGATGGTGGAGCTGTTTGGTGTTATGGTGACATCTACGGCGGGCCTGGCATGATCAATGCGTTGATCTCGCTTGGAGATGGGTTCGAGATTGATGGCGGTGGCGAACTCTGTGAAGTGGGCAATGGCGCACCCTTAGGGTTTTGCTTTTTGGATGATGTGTGTTGGTGTACCATCAGGGAGTATGGCCTTGTTCATGGTCCCTCCTTCACCGTAGGTATAGCGAGTTATCGCTAGGAAGGTGGCTTCGAGTTGATCTTTGTATTTCCCTTGTAAGACATTGCGAATAATTTAATAAAGAAGAAAGTTATGTGCATCATCATTTGGATGCAGAGGCTGGGGCTATGCTCCTTGATCGAAAAAAAATATTTATAGATACATCCATTTTACAGACATTTAATATGGATCAGATGGAGTAGTGCTCTTTCAAATGAATTGTGCAAAACATGGAACGCAGAAAAGAAGATAGATATGTCAGATCACTCATCGCATTTTGAGATGACCATTTGCTTCCGATTCCATCGATCCCTGAATGTGCAACTGGTGGATCCACTGCTCGATCGAACTGGCCGGCCTGATGGCGACGCCGACATGAAGGTGCCGGGGTCCAACAACGCATCAATGGCGCGGTGCAGTGGCGCTCTACGTACGCACCTCGCACTCGCTGCCCTGCTCGCCTAGCCAATCAACCGACCGGCGGCCCCCTCGACCGGTACCTTCCAATCGGAATCCCCTACCACCAGCGCCGTGATTATACCACTGCTGCTGCTGCTGCTGCTACAGCTGCGCGGTGCCGTGGTCTGCTCGTCGTCGCCCGCCTGGCGTCATCCTCCATGCCTTGCCGGCCGTGCCAACGATCATTGCCGGCCGCCGCCGCGAGCGCACGGCCACTGGAGAGGCGCCCGTCCGCCTCCGCCCCCAACCTGTACAGGGACGATCGAGGTCGAGGAACAGTTGGTTGTTCGGCTGATCCTGCTTGGATCGTGCGATGTCGGCGTCAGTGTTCCGGTCCCGCGGCGTCCTCGTTGGGATCTCCATGTCGCCATGGGTACGGGCGTCGATGGCATGCCGGGCGGTCGGGCAGAAGTTCTCGGTGAGATTTGGACGCGCCTCCTGCGCTGCATCTCGTGGGAGGAATACTACTGTCGATCAATCGGCCACATCCAGATGGATTCCAGTCCTATTCTAATGCTTACAAGTTGGACGTGTACGTGTTCGTCCAAGTACAAAGAACTGGAGTCGGGTGAGGACGACGGGCTGTTCTGATCAGGCTGCTCCAACGGGAGAAGAAAAGCCCGTTGTTGAATCGAATGAGTGGCTCACCGGATAACCTGCAAAAAATTAGTTCCAATTTATTTATTAAAAATAATATCATTCCTACTCCTCTAGATCGTCCAACAAAGAGCAGATACTCCAATTCGAATTTTATGTTTATCATTCTTCCGTACTCCATTAAGCCATCTTTCAAACATATTAGTAATATTAGCTGGTGGAGAAATGTTATAAGTTAGATACATCATGCACCAAATAATCTTCGCAAAAGGACAACCAATGAATAAATGATTGACAGTTTCAGTGGAATCACAAAAACATCACTTTTGACATCCATTCACTTTCGTTTAGCTAAGTTATCCTTAGTTAAGAGCACCTTATTACTAAGGAACCACATAAAGATTTTAATTTTCAAAGAGATCTGTTTCCATAGATACCTACGCAGGTAAATAGCGTGTCCATTCATCAAGTCAAGATACATAGACTTAACTGAAAATAAACCTGTTCCAAACAAACTTATCCGATTCAGTTGTTAGATTTATTGTAATTAGGCGCGGCATAAATGTATCCATTGTAACCATTTATTATCATTCAAGCCTCTTCTAAAAGAAATATTAACAAGTTCAGTAGCAAGCATAGTCGATACTAGCCCATTTTTATGTTGAACAATATTATAAAGTGCCGGATATTGATGAGATAGGGGAAAATCTCCCATCCAAACATCTTCCCAGAACATAACAGATGTTCCATCTCCAACTTTTAAATATCCTCTCTTGAAGAAATCATCCTTATGCATGTTAAGGCCTTTCCAAAAAGGAGAATCATTCGGTTTCACTTCTACTTGTGCTAGTGTTTTATTTTTTAAGTATTTGTTACATATCAGTTGCTGCCACATACCCTCCTCCGATAGAAGTTTCAACATCCATTTACCAAGTAGATATTTGTTTTTTAATTCCAATACCTCAATCCCTAACCCACCTTGATCCTTTGGTCTACACAAAATATTCCACCTTTAATTTTACTGGTGAAGTAGCACAGCACTGAAAGTCAATAGAAGTGGACACCTTTTGCACCTATCTTCGAAAAAAAAGATTGGAACTACACCAAGAGTGGGTATTAAGAAGATCCCTGTAGGTGCTTGGAACTACACCAAGAATGGGGTGTTTTCTGTGCGGTCAGCGTATCACCTGAAGATGAAGCACAAGAGAACCAGCGCTGGTCTAGTGGAATCCTTGAGTTCTGTTGATGCTCACAGTGGATGGTAGGCCTTATGGAGCGCCGATGTCCCAGGCAAGGTAAAGTCCATGTTTGGGGACCTCTGAAAAATGGACTGGCGTTGGGGGCTAAGCTGCAGCGTCGAAGAATCAAGGGTGGCGTTACGTGTGTGGCTTGCGTACATGAAGAGACCGTTTCTGGCATTGCCCACATGTGAAGCAGATTTGGGGATTCATCTATGACAATGTATCTGACAAGATCACCTCCCCACCTGCTGATGTGCATGGGCAGCGAGGCCTCCTTCTCCGGTTACTAGAATGGTTCAGCCCGGTCAAGGATTCTGTGATTGAATTGACTATGATGACTCTGTATGAGTTGGTTGGCGAGGAATGAGGCGAGAGAAGCAAGAATTGAGGACCTTGTGCTTATTGCGAGGCGAGCCATTAATCTCCTAGATGAATGGCACCATGTCCAGACTCCGAAAAGCACCGTAGAGAGCCCAAGCCTAAGGAGCGCTGGCACCCCCGGCAAGGGACTGGATAAAGGTTAATGCTGATGGGGCGATAGCGAAGCACTCGGATAAAGGCGGCGGAGGTGTGGTCGTCCGGGATCACGTCCGGGATCACGATGGTCGTTTCCTCACGGGAGCGAGCCATTTTTCCCCTAAGGACGCCGAGCTATGTGCCTGTAAGCAAGCCATGGCGCTGATCAAGGAGTTGAAGCTGAAGCGGGTCATTCTTGAATCTGACAGTATGAGTGTGGTGTCTAAGATCACGAGCGAGGTGAAGGACAGGTCGGTGCATGGCACTTTGGTAGAAGAAATCAAGCAGTCGCTCAATGGTGTTGCTCATATATTAGCTAAGGAAGGTTGCGATCTAGAAATTTGTAAAACTTGGTTTCTGGCCGGTTTACCCAGATTGTATTGCGAATGTGTTGACCCAGGACTTATGTGGGAGTTAATAAAAGCGGCAGCTATTTCCTCTCAACAAAAAATTCATGGGTTACAATCTTCGTGCCAGCATGCAGTTCCAAAGTTTATGTTTTCTGTAGCACTCACTTCTCGGTGTCAACACTTTGTCTCAATACTACAAGGTGCTAGCATCAAAGAAGTGAACAGTTAGCTGGATCCGAAGAAGAGTTCCATCACATCGTACGGTGCTTCTCCTAGCACAACTCTTATCTAGACAGGTAACTAATGCAGACTTTTGAAATTGACAAAGTATCCACATTTTGTCTCAGTTAAATTGTATTAAAATAGTCCGCTGCAAAGTATATATCATAAAATCGAATTGTGTTTTGGTTCACCACTCCTGAAATGCATATGGGGGAGATCAGTCCCATACTGATAGTAGTGAATAATTGCCTCCCTTACATGATTGTCATTCAACTTGATTGCATTTTTTTGCTTACATTCCTTGGACTACCTCTTATGTGAGATTTATTGAGCAGATGAAAATTTACTGAAGTAAATATATGGAGATATATTTTATTCTAATCTGTATTTTCAATTTAGAATTCAAATGCAAATTCATGGAAATTTTCGTATGCTTTGCGAGAGTGGTATGAAAATAAATTCACACCTTACCTATTTTTCAATCTGAGAATATGAGGACCGACAACTACTATGCCGTTTAATAAAGCTGTGAAGTACGTTTCAAAAAAAAAAATATGAGGACCTACTACCAGGGACGTGATACAACCTGTAGAGACTGATGATGATTATTAAGAGCTTTCAATGGAGAATCTACACGAAGGGGAGAGTACAAGGCAGGAACTCAATACTTTATAGCAAGAAACCTCTGTTTATCCTATTAGGATGTTGTTCCATTGCGAAGTATTTGTAAAAAATCGATCAGAAAACATGCAATGTATAATATTTCATCTAATCTCTATGAAATGAGAATCCGAAGTGATAATTACCGAGAGTCAGATAGCAACCAAAACGGAGAATCAAAATTAGAAACCGGTCATACCTAGGATCGAATTAACGCACTAATGTGTAATCTTGGTAGGCATGGATTACAGACTCTAGATTCTGAACTCTGGAGTAACTATGTCTTTTTTTTTCGAAAAAGGAGTAACTATGTCTTGCCAGGAAGAACCTAGAGATGAAAACACCAAGTTTCACACAAACAAAAGTAGGGGTAATATCTATACTCAGTGAAAATCCAATAAGTTTTACACAACAAACATTACCGATGTTGTATGGTAGTATCTAAAACAGCGTCAAGTAGTAGATCTTGGTTAATAAGACATGAGTAGCTGGGCCATTGCTTTCTATGTAGGCAGAAATTCAATCCGTCTTCCGGGTGCATATGCTCCCTCCACTCAAAAAATATATTTTTTATTATTAAAAAATTTAACAATAAATTTTGCATGTACATCCCAAAAATCTATGTGCGCATACGGTTGCACAAAAAATTGATATTTTTATGGTCAATGTAAAAAGGATAAAGCGTGTCTCATAAAAAATCTTGCTTTTAGCACTAAAATTTATCTTTTTTGCACAACCCAAATAAAAATGATTTTTCATGGAAGACTTTTTTGCATGTAGCATGTGAAAATGCACACGTGAATTTTTTTAAAAAATTTCTTAACATTTTAAAATGTACCAGAAAAGCATTTTAAAATAAAGGAAGCATACACACTTAAGAGACAAAACATCACTCCAGTCTATGCCTAACTATATCTTCATCACATCTTAGGAAAACTAAAATTTAAATATTTTTATACTATAAGATTGAACCTATGCAATCGCATGGACAATTCAACTAGTTAGAGAGGAAAAAGGGAAGCTCGATTCGATCCATCCCTCAGCAACTGCTGGATCTACTTTTTTTTTTAGGGGAAACTGCTGGATCTATTGCTCGAACGAGCTGGCCGAGCTGATTGCGAACCCGGGGTCCAACAACGCATCAGAAGAAGCCATCGTCGATCAGTTCAATTGTGCGGTGCAGTGGCGGTCTACGCACGTCGCACTAGCCAATTAACCGACCGGCGGTTCCCTCGATCTGTACCTTCCTATCACCAGCCAGCGCCGGCCGTGATCATAGCACTGCTGCGTGATGCCGTGGGCTGGTCGATCGTCCTCGCCCGCCTGGGGTCATCCTCCTTGCAGCGCCGTAATGGCCGACGATCCTCGCCCGCTGCGCCGCCGCGAGCGCACGGCCACATCCCACAGGAGAGGCGCCCTCCGGCCGCCGACCTGCACAGGGACAAGGACGATGGAGGCCGAGGAACAGTTGGCTGTTCGGCTGCTCCTGCTTGGACCGTGCGCTGTCGGCCTCGATCAGAGTTCCGGTCCCCGACGTCCACGCTGAGATCTCGACGTCGTCATGGGTTGGCATGCCGCCCTGGTCTAGGCTAGCTGAGGTTTCGCCGGTGAATGGGCGTTTTCAGCACATGGTTTTCGTGAGATTTGGGCGCGCCTCCTGCCTGCGCTGCGCAGCATCTCGTATGAGGGTTTCGATATTACGCTCGACCATGTACGTCCAAAATCGCAGTCTTATTCTAAGGTTTAGGTGGTCGACGTGTACGTCCAAGTAGAAAGAACACCACGCACCTATGGTACCGAATACCGATCGTCACAAAACATAAACATGGTGTCGACAGGCCGAGGATATAGTATCGTCCTCGCCGATCATGCGATGCGCACCCACTTCCATTAAATCCTAGGTACACCTTTACATACATGCACCACTGAAGTATGGCGCCCAGCTGCCAGCCAACGGCACATCCACATGGACCATGTATTCGTGCGAGAAAGATTCATGAGGGGAACCACATTGGTTTGGCCTGTCTGCCTGTACGTACGTATGTTATGTACGGTATGGATCTAGCTAGTGATGCTACCACTACACTACTTTCCCTCCTCCATTCCATGATCCCCTTCCTCGCGATGGATACCGAACTCGGTTTGTCGTCAACGGCGAAGACGAAGCCGGCCCGGAGATCGGGTGGAAAAGGCGTGTTCGCTGAGTGCGTGTCCCCCGGGCCTAGTGTCGCCGTCGGTGTCCACCGGACCGGATGGGTGTCCACCGAGCACTTGGCCACTTGATCGAGCTCCTCCTCTCAAGGCATCCACCCTTTCGCTTTGCCCACACCGGCCGCCGGTCGCGTCGTCATCATCTCGTATCTTGCCCAATCTGTTAACGAATATAACTAGTGCTAGATGAGGTCTTTGAGCATCTCCAACAGAAACTCCAAAAATCAGCGCGCTAAAAGTCGTTTACAACGCTCTGTAAACCGATATCGCGCGTTGGCGCGAAAGTCGCCCCGCCGGAAGCGTCATTTTGCCGCCCGTGCAGCGCGTTGCTTCGTTTTCGTTCGAAATATGAATCAAACAAAACAAATAAAACACAAAAAATTACGAAATATATTAAAAGTTCGACATTTGAAACTACACTCGGAGCGACATTTGAAACTACACTTCTACAGTCTACTCCGACTCCGAGTTCCAGTCGAAATCCGAGGAGTGCGAGCTCGGAGTCGTCTCCGACACCGGCGTCGAAGTCCACTCGAAGGACGAGGACGAGGAGAGGATGATGGTGGACGGCCCTGCGCCGTTTTTCTTCTCATCCTCCTTCCTCGCCGCCTTCTCTGCCCTCGCCGCGGACTCCGCACGGCGCTTCTCGCGGCTCGTCTTCTTCTTGGCCTTCGCCGCCGCCTTCTCCTCCTCCTTCTGCGCGTAGAATGCTTCGGTGGCGGCGACATGTTCCGGAAATTTCCGCGCCCACTCGAGGCGGAAGGCCTCGTCGCGCTCGGCGATGAGTAGCCGCTATTCCAGCTCCCGGCGGCGGCGCTACTGCTCGCGCATGATAGCCGGCGGCGGCGGCGCCAGCTGCTCCGCCTGCTCCCGCGTCCAGACGTCATGGAAGTTCATGGTTCGGTGGGAGCGGCCGAGGCGCCAGGCGACGGCGTCGTACGCCCGTGCCGCCTCGTGCGCCGTGTCGAACGTGCCGAGGCGAATCCGCTCCTCGCCGGAATGGATTTCCGCGTCGAAGCGGCCGCTCGGCCGCGCACGAACGCCGTGGTAGCCGGAGGTGGGGCGGCGGCGCGGAGGCATCTTCGCGCGGAGGCGGAGCGGTCGACGGCGGAGACGCGCGGAGGCGGAGCGGTCAGAGGTGGAACGGCGGCGGGAGAGAGAGAGACGGGGAGAGAGACGGACGCGTGGAAGTTTCGGCGGTTGACGGAGTGCCCGCATGTCCAGTTTATAGCTCGCGCGGCAGCGCACGCGGCAAGTTTCCCGCGCGGGATAGCGCGAAAGCGCGCGGGCGGCAAAAATTATAGCGCGCGCGCCTTTTTCCCGCCTCCGCTGGAGCTTCACGCGAGCGCCCGCGCGGGGCAAATTGCAGTTTTTTTGCTGCGCGTGGCTTTTACAGCGCCCGTTGAAGATGCTCTTACACGGATGATTAGCCTAGCACACGCGCGAACCTTCGGCCAAGAACCGTAGACGAAAATTATGAGTAGCAGTCGTTCAAGTCGGTGAATCACTAGTTCAGACTTTGGCAAGTGCGAATGCATCATTGGCTCTGCAATTCCGGAGAAAATCTGAAGTCCAGTGATGCTACAAAATTCAGGACGTACTCTGTTCCAGTACAGTACAGTACAGTACAGGCCTACTGCTCTATACTAAGTGAAGGAGACCCAGCAGATAAACAATCGCATGCCTGTTCAGAAAAAACATGAAAATGATGGCAAGTTGGAACATTAAATATCAGCAACCGACCAACAAAGTGGAAGCAGCCGATGAAAATGAAGCAAAATAGGGGCAAACAGTCACCACAGAGAAGCAGAGCGCCAGATGCACACACTGGAAGCTTTTCAGTCACAAATTCATGAACATTACTAAGTTGTAGCATCCTTTGAACATTATTTTACCAACAACAATCTTTCAAATCCGGTGGATTAGTAATTCAAACTTTTCTTTTAGATGGAACCTGAACTTCCATTAACTGATGAACACAGCATGATCGCTGGCCACTAAGACATGTACAAATTCAGGCGCACCGTCCAGCCACACGGTGATGGCCTAAATTTGCACCATACGACGCTAATGCGTCTGCAACACATCACAAGCTCTTGGGCGATACTTAATTGAAAAGCTAGGAAAGCTCAGGCTAGTGTGAAACTTAATTTTTCAGAAGAGATGACCATTAACAGATAGGTCAGGAGCATTAGCCCTGATGGCTTCAATCAGCTTTTGTTAATCGGTCTCCAACAACAAGTAGACCACAAGCCGTTGTGGTTCACCTTAGGGCTCCTTTGATTCAAATGGCATAGGAATTGTGTAAGATTTGGTTCCTATGGGAAAATTTCCTATCTATGTTGTTCGATTCATAGGAACATATACTATAGAAAAAATTCCTATAGAAATCTTGTCGTGTAATTTCTATAGGAAAAAACATTAGCTCACACCTCATTAAAATTTTTCTTTGCTACAATCAAACACACTTCATCTTCCTATAGGATTCAAGTAGACATGTCATTTCAATCATATATCTTTTCTATTCCTATGCTTTACCTATCCTTTAAATTAAAGGAGCCCTAGACTCGTGTTCTACTGAGCAGCAGCTGCTTTTTCGGACCATGATCGCAAGATAGTTCTCCTTCGATTTGATCATACACGTTCGGATGATGAAATGACAGCTGCTTCTAAGATGTAGCACCCTTTGATGCGTCAGTTATGAACAGCAGTCTTTCAAGTCGGCAAATCACTAGTTCAGACTTTGTAACTGCGAATCCATCATTCGCTCTGCAATTCCATAGCCAATCTGAATTCAGTGATGCTGCAAAATTCAGGGCGTACTCTGTTCCAGTACAGGCCTACTGCTGTATTCTAAGTGGAGGAATAGAGACCCAGCAGATTAACAATCGCATACCTGTTCAGAGAAACATGAAAATGAAGCAGATTAACAAAGTGGAAGCAGCAGGTCAAAATGAAGCAGAATGGGAGCAAACAATCACCACAGAGAAGCAGAGTGCCCAGATGCAAACACTTGAAGCTTTTCAGTCACAAATTTATGAACATTATTAAGTTGTAGCGTCCTCTGAACATTATTTTATGAACAACAATCTTTCAAATCCGGTGGATCAGTAATTCAAACTTTCCTTGTAGATGGAACCTGAACTTCCATTAACTGATGAACACAGCAAGATCGCTGGCCACTAAGACATGTACAAATCATTTTCGAAAAAAAGACATGTACAAATTCAGGCGCACCGTCCGGCCACACTGGCTTGGGATTGATGGCCTAACTTTACACCATACGTCGCTAATGCGTTCGCAACATTATCACAAGCCCTTGGGCGATACTTAATTGAAAAGCTAGGAAAGCTCTTGCTAGTGTGAAACTTAATTTCTCAGAAGAGATGACCATTAACAGATAGGTCATGAGCATTAGCCCTGATGGCTTCAACCAGCTTTTGTTAATCGGTCTCCACTTGGACTTTGCTTATTTGGTTGCTTCACTGCTCCCTTGTGCAGAACTGTTCGATTGACGGGAGCTCAGCCACGAACAAATATTTGGTTGCTTCACTGCTCCCTTGTGCAGAACTGTTCAAAATCATCATCAGTTCTAGTGATCAGTTGAAGTAAGTTCACCTCGCTGTTGCCATTTTCTAGTGCAAGTGTGTGCAACTATCTTGTTCGTGTCCTGTGTTGCCCTTTTCTCCTGAAACTATCTTGTTGCTGTCCTTCCATTCCCACCAGAGCAAGGCCATTGTTCGCAACATTCGACCGCTTTTAAATTTTAGGACTTCCGAAATGAGATCTTTAGGGCCACTGCATTCTACTAGGTTCTTGCAAATCTTTTCTGAACAAATCTTCACAACAAGAGTTTGATAGTTTTGCATAATAGAAACAAGTGACACTCATCTTCATTCAGGCTCCCCAGTACTACAAACCCATCATACATCAATACATTATCACTCTCCCGTTCTGCAGCAAATCTGAATTCCTGATGCTCCGAAATTCAAGATGGCTGTTCCAGATACATTCTACTGCTATACAAGCAGAGGAATAGGGACCCAGCAGATAAAAGATCACATGCCAATGGAAAAAAAAAGACGTAAATTATGTCCAGTAGGAACAAAAAACATCAGCAACAAACTAAAGGTGGAAACAGCTAACGAAAATGAAGCAGAACTAGAACAAAGAATCACCACAGAGAAACAGAGCGCCAAGATGTACACATTGGAAGCTTTCAGTCACAAATCACGTCATATTATTAGCTAGGGAACCATCTGTATCATGGCTAAGCAGAAGAGGCTGAGACACAGTAGGTTCCAGCAACCCGACTGCGACAATGAAGTTTAAAGCTCGATACATTTGAAAGACAGTTTGTTACAACCACAGATAGTGGAGCGCAACACAGATAGATAGATGGTTTATCATTTTCTAGGCAGACTCATTTCTTCCCACTCTTCTTGAGGCCGGATCCTCCCAGTGCACCCTTCTGGCCTGCCTTTGCCTTCAGCTCCTTCAGTGCCTGGTTGTCAAGAAAAGACAATAGTCCATGTCAGCAACAAGGGTCATAAAATAAGAAGACCAAGAGGGAAATGCTAGATAGTTGCTGTTGGTCTCACCTTTTGCTCATCTTTCTTCTTCTGGAGGTATGCCAGGTCAGTCTGCAAACAAAGAGGAAGACAAAAGCCTCATAAGCATAGATGAACTGCAACTGGTCAAGGAAGTAACAGGTGTTATCACTTCTTATTGTTTATTATGGACGGATTATCCAAATAAAAAGTATTGTTTTAAGGGTAGTACAAAATTAAGAACGCCTGCCTCTCCCCCAGACTCGTAACACTAGGGGATACTTGCGAATGTTGTAGCTTATGTATTAAGAGAATGGTATTATGGCTGGAGTATCCAAAGCAATACAGCTAAAACTATAAGAGGTACAACTAATTCAACAAGAAAACCCAAGGCTCATAAAACTAAACGAATAGACTGCTATCTTCCAGCTGAGCCAGTACAGTTGAGTTGTAGTGAACTAACCGCTGTCTAGTTAGTGTCCAACATACAGAGATCAGTAATGGCATAAAGAAAGAAGCAACACAACTATAAAGCTAATTCACCCCAGGTTTTGCTGCAAATTCAACTTAGCATATTCACCTCAGACAAGCCATTACTGTGCATTGTGTAAGCCACTCACAAAATCAGGGAACACTAACTTCGCCTTTAGCTAGATTGATTTCAAGAAATACTTCCTCCGTTCGGATAAAATCGACGCAGGTGATACACAGGAAGTGACTTACATATGTATGTATCCTGCATCGATTAAATGTGAACTGAGGTAGTACACACTAAGGCCTAACCATTAAGTAAAATACAGCCACATAAAACATTGTTTGCTTGCACACGCAACTACTTTGAATTTTCAAACAGCACAAGATCCAGCCGCCAGTTGACCCTCTCATCCAGCATAACCGACAGAATCGTTACCAATCCAGCAAATTCCCCCTCCTAACAGGAACAAGCAAAGTGATTCCACTCACCCAAGACCAATCATTCACGAACCCCTAAATTATTAAAAAAAACTTCTACTTCATCAGAACAGGTTCAGACATATAGCAATTCTGCTAAATTCCTATTCCCCTGGCGGATCATGTACAGTAACCAACCAAGCACGGACCGATCTAACGATTCAGCCCACCGGTGACCGGAACACATCCAAACCTAGAAGGAATTACAGGGGCAGACCGCTAATCCGGGCATCGAATCGGGGGCAACGGCCAGATCGGAAGGGCAACGTACCTCGTCGTAGTCCTTCTCGGCGACCTTGGCCTGCTTCAGCGGCTTGGCCTTCCCTCCTGCGAAACCGAAGGAGACGTCAGAACCCGGCCGCGAGGATCAAATCGATCGGCGGAAAGAACGCGAGAGGATCGGACGGATGCGAGAGGACAAACCTTGCTTCGACATGGCTGACGGGGTCGGTGGTGGGGCGGAGAGCGGCGAGAAACCCTAGCTGGAGCCGCGACGAGGAGGACGGAAGGAGGGGAAAGGCGAGAGGAAATGGAGGAGATGGGGAGAGATGATGAGGGATTAATATGGGGAGGAGGAGTTGGTGGAAAATGGAATCTTGTCTTGTGGCCGGGCCTCCGTTGGCCCACGGGTTCAGTAATGGGCTCTGTATTTTCCTGAGCTGGCGCTTTCAGCCCGTGATTTCCTTCAGTTCTAATGATATCAATTTGGTATTGCAGATGCTAATGTGTTTTTCCTGAAAACTAGGTCAAAGGTAGTAAGAAGAGAGGGGCATAATTTTTTATCATGTGTAGAAGCAAAGTGATGGAGGCAAATAGTCGATAGTACACAAGGACAGCATGCCCACACACCTACACACAGTGACGCAGGACCCGAAGTAGTGAAGCCATGTCATGCTACGCTTTTCGGGATGTGGATCCTCTAACGTACATCAAAGTGACGTCTAGTTGCCACCGAGTCAACTCACTCTAGCTCATGCGATAGGATATGTTTCCCATATTTAAGACGTGGTATAATTATATATATTTCGCAAACTAATATAGATGGATATAATCATTTGTTTCAGGATACTCGTATTTGTCACCAACATGGACCGAGTGGTCACTTGACCATTATTACAAATCGAAGATACAGTAAAAAAAAAAGGGAAACAAAGTAATACATAAGACATATGCCCTAGGAGTACTAGACAGAAAGTTCTCCATGAGGCCATCATCCAGAAAATTACTTAGGTTGATATCAAAACCTGGCTGGTATCAAATGAGTCATGCTATGTATCCAAATCATGCTCTTGGCGGCTCTGCCTTCACCATTATCAATGCCTTGTTCTCCATCTTTCTCTTCATATCTTCCTTCACCATTATTACCAATGCCTTATCCTTCATCTTGAGGCTCGAGCTTCTGAAACCTATCGGCAAATGTCTCCATCCCCATAAATGACAAGACGAACCAAACATGAGAGAGTAGCTCCGGGCCTTCGCTCATGCTCTTTGCGTGAATGTACCCGCTGCACCTACCGGCAGAGTAGCATAACATCTCTACCCATACTTCTTGGACCACGTTCCACCTCTCCCCTTCGTCATACAGCTCCATCAATGCTTTGGCAAGCTTGCATGCATTGGAAAGTAGAGCTCTTTTGATGTCAGCACCATCTTCCAAAGGTCGTTGCTCCCCCGCGAGAATTCTTCGTGCAATTCCTGTTTCATCCCGTGGTAACTCCCCAGCCAATCCCAACATGAACTCGACATCATCGCATGCAACCATGAAGATGTGGTTCCTGGTGCCAGGCATAAGCATCTCAGGATGGATGGAGAGTAGGTAAGCCATGTAGTTGGATATCACCCTGCTTCGGGTAGCACGCTCTAGGCCAAGAGAGGTTGTGCTTGGGTGGTGAAAGCAGAGGTCTGTGGCGACATGCCAGAGAAGCACACTTCTATCGAATGACATATCCACGCTCCATCTCATTTCAGGTTTATGCCTGAGAGCCCATTGGCCCCTACGGCTATTGAATCTCTTGTAGGTGGCAGCGTTGTGGATGTATCGTTCCCATCCATTCCTAACATGTCCGTAAACCAACTCTACAATTTGGAGAGTGGATGATTTTGGTAGCTGTTTTGTATAACAATGCATGTTAACATAGTCTTTGCAGAAGACAAGTGCGGAAAGCTTCATAATAACAGTGGGATGCCTCTTACGAGCGCAGAAGGACAAGAGGTTAGACTGGGAAACCTTGTCTTGTGCTATGAACATGATGCATGGACCGGTGAGTAACAATAGGAAATCCAATACCATGGTACAAGAGAACAAGATGTAGGTAACCTTGACATCCGTTGCACTATAGGCATGATTCATGTGGTTTGTGGAGAAGGGGATGAGAGACACTAGTGTGAGGAATGGAAGGGCGAAATGCAAACAAAAGGCATAGCTAAGATTGATCATTGGAGGTAACTTTGTGTAGAGTAACAAAAAAGATAGAAGAAGTGATTTTGACGAGAAATTATATGCTTGTCGATAATCAAAGGCCATCAAAAGTGGCATGCCTTTGATCCGTCTAGAGTATGGGACTGATATGTCTACCAGTAGATTGAAGATATTTAATACGTTAGTTGCTACCTCCAACTGATTTTTTACCAATATTTGTGCTTGCTCTTTATAATCGTCTGAATCTTTCTTGCTTACTTCTTGTACAAATTGTTCAAGTGTTATGTCTTTGTCTTCATCCCCTTCTTGTTCTGTCAATCTTTTTTCAACGACACTAGCTTGAGGAGCACCAGGAAAGCGAAAGGAACAACACATCCAACGGGACATCTCCTCGCAACACCGTGTAAAGAAGCCTTTTTCCCTTGGCGTGGACATGGAGGCTACTGCGACGACTGCGCCTCTCACACTGTTAAACAACATACACCATGGTTTCTGGAAGGATCTGATGGTTCCTACGACGAAGAGCAAAATTGCGGCCTGAAGCAACCGCTTCTCCCCATACCAGGACTTGCAGAAGACATAGAGGGCGATCGTGACCTGGGACACCATGGTAATGGCGTGCCGCTTCCACAGCTCGTTGTCCTCGACGCAGTAGGCAGTCATCATGTGCTGGCCCCCGAGGTGGATGAGGAGGACAGGCGCCCACAGCACTTCCAGGCCTCTCCCGGCATGTTGCTGCCCCTGCTGCTTGTTGCGGTTGAAGAGGGTGGCTAGGGCGTAGATGGCTAGAGCATCCCCGCCAAGGTAGGCGAGCCAGATGAAGAGTCTTAGCAAAGGTGGAAGGGCACACCTGCGCACCGCAGCGGAGACGAAGAGCATGTACTGGACGAAGAGGCTGCCGAGCACCAGAATTCGCAACTGCCACTCGTCCCACCACTGCACAGCGCCTGAGAAGCCCGTCATCCCGGCCCTTCTCTGCCTCTCTCTCTTGGTCTATATAGCTTATCTGCAATCGTACGTTCATGTAATGTCTTGTGCTTCTTCTATATATAGTCGCCGAGCGACAAAAGAAGATGCTGCATGCCCTCAGCAAGACACGAAAAAGCAACACAAAGGATTGTGTTCCTTGCGTGCTAGTGAGTAATATTGTACTCCTGCTAACGTGCTTCTGATGATGCTCGTATGAGCCTTTGTTTTTTCCTTTAATTAAAGGATTCCTGTCCCTTGATTGCCTTTTCTCCTTATACGTATGTCCCTTGCTTGTTCGTGGTGATCACAGGTGGAATTTCAGGCACTTAAAAGAACCAGAGAAAAAACACCGCGCGATGTATTGATCTGAACTCTCTTGCTAGCTAGCGTTCCACGCGGGTAATATATCCTAGTAGCTAAAACATCGCTGCAAAGAAGCGACTGATTTCTGAAACGAACACTCGCGGGTTCATTCATACGGGTACACACGGTTGCGCTTGTGGGCTCAACCGCCAACGCTGAAATCGATCGCAACACGCACGAACCCCATGACGCCTCCTGCGGCAGTCGACGCGACAACGGTCGCATCCCGTTCGGTGCAGACAGCTTTTGTCCACGTCGCTTGGATTCGCGGAAGAAAATCTTACACGACCTAGGTCGTACAGCCCGGTGGACGAATCTCAAAGCAACGAGAAGGCATGATTGATTAGGAAATTCTGAAGCAGTTATCAGATCCGAATTTTCCCTTCCTGGAAGATTTTCCTTACCAGAAGGCGGACGAGGGCAAGGCACATGGGAGCGGTCCGCCAGCGCTGTCGAGGGTGGCTGCCCTGCTAGCGATGCAGCGAGTGAGTGCGGCGAGGACGGTTGCCAGTACGGCGGCGGTGACACGATCTGGGGCGTTGAGGAAGGTGCTCGGTCCACCGATCCGTCGACGACGGGGAAGAGCAGCTAGATTGAGCGCCGGTTTTTTGCATCGCCGGATTTAAGCTGCCGGGCGCTGATGGTTCCGCGACGCGGTTCAGATTTTGCTAAGCTTCAGCGTTCTGCCTTCAGCTTTCCGCGCTGCTTTGAGATTCGGTCATCCTCGTGTCATGCGCCGAAGTTGGTCCAGCGACCTGGGCTGTACGACCCAGGCCGTATAAGATTTTCTGCCTTCAACAAGTATGTATTGTTGCAAGGCAGTCCCCCCTTTTCAAACGCTTTCTTTCCTCCTGCCTACAAATCAGCAATTTGATCCCCAGCGAGTGCACCCTGAACAGAATAAGAGCATCTCTAACAGAACCTGTAAACTAGCCAAAACCGAAAAATAACTGACAATTTACGGGTTCAGTTCAGAAAATGGCGCAGATCAGTCATCGTAAACGAGGCAAAACCGAAAAAAAGTTTTCAGGCCGAGACCGAAAACCCAACTCGGCCTGTATTTGTAGGGCTGAAACAGCGAACTGAACGCAACCCGTACTCGTGGCGCGCTGAAATTTCAACTCGAGCTAACTGCTTCCGCCGGTACAGTCGCCGGAATTCAACCAAATTCGCCGGAATCCGACCAAATTCCGGCGAGCTGGTGCCGGCGTGGGGCGGCGCGGGCGGGGCGAAGCAAGGCTGTGGCTGGCCGAGGCTGGGGAGAGGCGGAGCTGGCCGGGGCGAGCTCGCGCTGGCGAGCTGGGCGGAGCAGGGCACGGCCGAGGCGGAGCCGAGCTGGGCGCGGCCGTGCAGGCGCGCGGCGGGGCGCGTCAGGGCCGGAGCCGATCTGGCGCTGGGCGCAGCGAGGGCTGTGCTGTGCGCGAAGCGGGGCCAGGCGGCTCCATGCGGCGCAGGGCGGCCGAGCGGCGAGGCAGGCGCGGCGGCCGGCGGGAGGCCGGGCCGGATGTCTGCTGCTGGCACGGGCGGGGCCGTGCGAGGCGTGGGGCGGCGGGCGGGGCCGGGCGCGGCGGCGGCGCATGCGGCGGCCGGGCGGGGGCGGGGCAGGGCGGCCGGGCAGGGGACGTGCTGCTGGGGAGAGGAAGAAGAAGATAGAGAAAAAAAACGGAATATTTAAGGAATATACCCTTTTACAGTTTTCGTGGGACTGTTCTGCGCCACCAATTTTTCGACCCGAAAACACGAGTTCAGTGAACTGAACTCCGTGTTTTCAGTTCCTATATTTACGGGCTCTGCTAGAGATGCTCTAACATGGTTAGTGGACCAACCAACCACCAACCATGTTATTCTATTGAGGCTGGACGTGGCCATGGAACCACGACCGCTATCGCCTGACGAGCGTCGACTCCAGGCCCGCCTCAAGCAAGCCTACTTGGGGCTCGCCTCCCTCGAGCGCACGATGGCTATGCAGCGGGCCAAGATAGCTTGGCTCAAGGAGGGGGATGCTAATACAACCTTCTTCCACCAGGACGCGGCTTACCGCCGGCAAAAGAATGTCATTCACAATCTCCAGGTTGTGGGCACGGTCGTCTCTGACCATGCCACCATGGCCGAAGCTTCCTTTACACACTTTGAGGGACTTCTTGGCACTACGGTGGATCGACAGTACTCGCTAGACCTGAACTTCCTGGGCACACACTCAGAGGACCAGTCTGATTTTTCTTGATGAACAAACCATTAAGTCCATCAGCGCCCGGGTGCTTTGTCATTGGGCATATGCTTGATAACATCATCTGTTTCCTCCTTAGTAAATGGCACTTCCACTTCACTGAGATCAGTTGGTGTCATCATGTTTTGTAGGTCACAAATCATATGTGTGTCAAGAGACTGTCCAAGTCTTTGCTTGAAAGAATTCCATAAAAGTGCAGCTTTATGTTCATGCTGTGAAAGTTCAATGTCATACTCATTCTTCAAAGATTATAAAAAGATTGAATCAGAATAAACAATGCTTCCATCGATTGTGATTTTGAGCCGGCCACAAAGATTCTCCCGTGCATGGGATAATATTTCATTAGTATAATTTCCGGAATTTACAACCTTCTATACATTATGTTTCCTTAGAATTGAAGACTTTTACTATTTGTTTGTTAAATATGCACACGGTGACGTGAGAAAGCAATTAGCCAAACATCTGATGCTCGATATACTGCATAGAGCAGCCACGCAATGGTCCGATAATCCCAATTTAGGAGTTGTTAACATAAAAACCATTTTCCACTTGGGATGGCGCGCCAGGAGGAAACCGGGTCGGCGCTAGAGGGCCTCCAATCTGGCACAACGATTTGGAGGTTGAGCACTACTCGCCGACTAACCAACGATAGGGAGGGAGAGGCTGCCCTACAACCATGGATCTCAGCAGCTGGTCGACTTGCTGTCGTCGATGAAGCGCTGCTGAGGATGAACTCCCAGGAATCTTTGCACCAAAGTGCAACAGGTGATTTCCCCGCCACCTGCATGATGTGGAACACGAATCACCAGGCTTCCTCTCCTCGCCACCACGGTCGGCCAGAGGAAGACAACCCGCGCCTCTGCCCCACATCAGTCAATGGCGATCTGAGACGGCTTTATTGAAGGAGACGGTGGCCTTCCCTTGCACTCCCAGCTCCGACTAGAGGAGCCTAAGAAGAGGAAGAAGAAGAAACCCTGCAGCATCCCATATCTGGCCGCCATGATCAGGAACTCCACTCCTAGCTACGGGCATAAAGCCCAAGACCGGCATCCCGCCAAAACACCTACAACTACTCTGTACAACCCACCTCGACCACCCAAATCCACGGCGGGCGGCATCGCTGCCGGGGGAGAAGGGGGGGCAGAGGCAGGGAGACCCTCCGGACTCTCAGCGGTACTGTAGCAGCTCGAGATGGGGAGAGGGGGCAAATAAGCGAGCTACAAGACATGAGGTCCATTTTCTAGGTTAAATTTAATCTTCAGTACCGCTGTATATTTCGGAAGCAAGGACTGCCACATTTTTCGTCCGTTCTATTATAAAAAAACTAATCATACTTTGATTTCGAATCGACACCGTTTCTGATAGGTGGGATCCAGATTTTCAGGACAAACTTCATCCCTACCGCCGCCGATCTTTCCGTGCTCGCCGTTGTGGCCGAGCGCTGCCGCGACCGCACCCCTGTTGGAAGGGCGGCGGCCGCCAACCTCGTCGGCGTGCGATGGAGGCTTGCCTCGCCGGAGTACGGCAGCACACTGCGGCTTCCAGCCTCGCCGGATCTCGCCGGCCACTGTGGTGCCGTCCAGTGCTTCCAAGTTACGATGCGGATGGGAAAGGACATGGGTTGATCTTGGGATATTTTAATTTTCTTTTGTAATATTTTACTTTTTAAAAAAGGCCAACAAGTTGGATAAGTTCACATCAGCAAAACTCACTCTGACAGGTGGGCTCGTCTGTCAATTCGTGCACAATTCATAGTGTTTATGAGAAAACCAGGGAAAAATGTGGTGGTTATTTTGTCTCCCGAAAAGTAAAATGGTACCAAAGTAAAATTTAGCACGAAAAGTGCTGGTTTTATGCTAACAACTCTCCAATTAAGGCTAGAAGATATTCTAGCTAAGCATGCCAGTCAGCTGGACTAATCCAAGGGATTCTCGTATCTGTTAGAATAATCCCTTTCCAATCACGTTAATGCTGCAATCTGTTCATCTGATACTATACAGCATAAAAACACCATCTATCATATCCCCATATCCCCATTTTTTCATCTCGCAGCACACCATCCCTTTAACGTCGGTTTGTAGTTGCTACCTTCTTCCTTGTAGCAATCGATCTGTTTCCATGGCTCCCACGAAGGTGAGCATGGAGTACATCGCCAACAACTCAACCAGGAAAATGGCCTGCAAGAAACGCACACTGGGCGTGATGAAGAAGGCGGGGGAGCTGTCGACCCTGTGCGGCGTGGAGGTGTGCTGCATGGTCTTGCCCGAGGGCGAGCCGTCGTCGGAGATGCAGGTGTGGCCGTCGCTGCCGGAGGCGACGGCCATGGTCGACCGTCTGAAGGCCATGCCCGAGGTCGACCGGCGCAGGAAGGAGATGGACGGGGAGGACTACGTCCGGGAGCGCATCGGTAAGGCGAAGGAGCAGCTGTGCAAGGCGGAGCGCGACAACCGGCAGCGCGAGACCACGCTCCGCGTCCATGACGCCATGGTCGGTCGGCGCGAGAGCCTCGAGGGCCTTACCGTCGAGGAGCTCACCGGCATAGGCTGGACGACGGAGAATCTTATCAAGAAGATCAAGGACTGTATCGAGTATCGCAGTGGGCGGCAGCAGGCCGGCCGCCGGCGTGACGGCTGATCCTCTGCCTACGGTCGCCGCCGACGTGGAGTGGTGGGAGCGGCAGCTATAGCAGTGTGGTCGCCGGCGGCGACATGATGCAGCTCGGTAAAACTACTGTGGATGGAAGACTTGCATGGGCTGTTCCGGGTACTTATTTTCCTGGTGTGTAAGGAGACATGAAGTAACTAATAATAGTCGGCAGAATAGCAAACACAAGGTTTTGATTGTTGAATGTTGGCGACAGTAATCCAAGCCAAACGCACTAACCTGAGCATAGATATATGGCCCTTTCTTCTGTAATCGTCTCAACTCTTTCGATATCGTTCATGTTGCCAAGAAGCATAACTTCACAAGATGTAAGGATATTACCTGATAGTACAAGTGTACAAGCAAGCATACATGTGCACTTAGCATCAGAATGCTCCGCTGACTTATTTTACCACCGTCTTGTTGTCGAACGAATCGAAAACAAAAATTTCAGATAATAATTCATTGGTGGCCAAAATGGTTCCAAGACCAAAATCTTAAACCATGATACATACTCACGAAAACTTGGAGTAGCATGAGTGAAAAGATTCTGTATGGCTCGATCAACAAAATTTACACATCAATCAGAGTTTCTGAACTACATGGAGCAATAGAAAATCTGGAACTACAGTATATGAATCAAAACAAATGCTATTGATCTAACGAACAAATATATATCCTATCACCTGTATCCTGTTAACCCCTGTACCAAGTCCATATCCAAACGAGCACCAACGGTGAAAACTGAAAATGAAAAGCAAGAAGTATACTAATGTTGTAAAGAAAAGGAAAATACATGCGCATATCATCCCGTCGGTCTAAGAGTTCAGAAACGTTGTGTGCCGTCACTTGCAACGAAGAAACCTGTCAGAAAGCTCGGATTCTGAAAGTGTTACACGGGCCAGATATCATATTCATACCTCCTCCTTAAGCATTCCTTAGAGCAATGACCCGAGCGGCCAGTTCCTCAAAGTCCGGCATTTTTGGGTGGACGTGAACACCCCTAGGACATTTCAACCGCAATGAGGAGGACCGAGCAGGAACCTGGGAAGCTTCACCCGTGCTGGCAGATTCCGGCGGTAGCGAGACTGTTCTTCCAGGACGGTGCAAAGAACCGTTTTCCTGACATTGTGTTTGTGCTTCATCATAGTTAGCAGTTCTGCTGGTTCCTGTTGTTGTTTTGGTTTCATCCATATGTAAGCCTTTCTTGCTATAATGCATGAGCAGCTTGTCCATTATCCTTTCCTCCTCATCCAGATCTCCACCATGCACAGCAGTGTTCTTGCTATCGACTCTATGATGCCCTTTTGTAGTCCGTGGTAGGAGATTACCAAAATCAATAGCACTTTCATCTTCGCCAGCTTGAGGCCGCAGCATGGACCCATCGTGGTCGTCCATGTGCAGAGCTCTGTTTCTCCTTCCTGAGTGACTTGGTCGACTGCTAGGAGTTCTTTCAACATTCCTGCCATTACCAACACCATGACCGTTCTCATCATAGGCATCACTAGCAACCTTGTGCTTGCTTGCTGGTCTTCTGAGACTGCTGGGTGTTTGGCTTGTGACCTTCTCAGGTGCCTCATCATAAGCATCACCAAGTGCTTGTGGCTTCTTCCTTCTAACAGAAACGGGCCGAAGCACATGGCTTTCAGCAGGACGATCTGTTTGTTCAGTCAGATTGTGCTTCTTGAAGACACTGCCAGTTGGTTTTGTAGAATCATCAGTTACCTGCATGCCAAATTTGGGGTTGATATAAGGAGGCCGCATATTAGCTGCCCTCTGTGGCACGCTCTGTCCATTTTGCACCATCTGTTCCACATCCTTTAACTGCTGTGGCCTACCATGCAACAAACTGTTGCTCTCTTCTTTTTCATCACAATTCTTGACCTTCGCTACATTTGTCTTGGCATAAGGAGGGGTCCTGTTTGTAGTCTTGCCACTCGAAGGATTTAGTGACCTAGGTTCTAGCTTCTGCAGGCCAAGAGTTTTGCACCCTAAGTTTGCTTGTCTCCTATTATCAGGACGGCCAGGCATGGGTGATCGGTGCTGATAACCAAGTCCCTTGTAATTCTCCTTTTCCACAACATGTTCTTTCTCAGCTTCTTTTGGCTTGACAATTGGTGGAACTATCTTGTTGCTTTCTGCCTCAGGAAATTTCACTGAACCAGATTCATGTTTCGGCAGGCCATCAATATCTAGCTCGATAGCTTCCATCAGCTCTTTTTCAGAAGGGCGGGAGTCTTTCTTCTTCAATTTCTGAACTTGCTTTTCAGTTTCCCCCCTTTTAGTTTCAATAGGGGATACTGATTTCCCCAAGTTTTGCCTACAATGAGATTTATCAGAATTCTTCCCTCCAGTATTATCATTCAATCGACCAAGGCTGTTATCAACAGCCCGATCAGCCTGAACATCTTTTGGTTTCGGTTCCGCTTCCACTTTCTGCTTGTGGTCCACAGGTGTAGCTTCAGATTTTCTTTCGAGTGGATGTTCACCAGTCCCCTGATGTTCACCATCATCCTTCTGCTTAATGGGTAAAGGCGTTACCAGCTCAACCTTCTCCACTGAATCCTTTTCAAGAAAACCCTGAAATTAAAAAATCCATGATACCAAGTCAACAACATGTGTATGTTGCTTTATATATTAAAAATGACCGAGTAGTAAATTCATTTACACAGGTTCATCTGAACATACATCTTTAGTCTCTGGTGGCGCCCATAACTTGATTTCCAATGCCTTTCTATCAAAACCAACAGAGAACTCTTCAGCAACACTTTGCATCACTTGAAACTTCTCCTCATCTGTGAATAAATCGCTTTGAAGTTTCCGAACAAACTGCAGGTACAAGGAAGGACTATTAATCAGGCTAATCAGAACACTATGACCCAGACAATAAATCTATTGGGCATCTCACGCACCTTGTGGCTAATGAATGGCTCGAGAGTACCATATGTTCCTGTGAATACATGCCTTAGGTCACACAGTTCAGGCAAGTCTGGGAAGCGAGCAGCAGCAAAGATTAGGGTTGACACGGCCTCCCTGGACTCCTGGGGACACTCCCTGTTGATACAGAAGCGCACATATGTCATGATATTGCACCGCCAAGCTTATCAAATTACCTATCTGCCTGTACCCCCAATCAAAGTATCAATTGTCATATTCACTAGCTGAAGATCCAAGCAAAAAAATTGCTTGTGATAACACTGAACTAGAACATGGAAAGAACCACAGAGACATGTAAGTTGGACTTAAAAGCTACTGCGACGCCGATTTTATCCTAGAGCAAACATATAGGGATACCAATAATGATTAAAATGTGCATTACAATTCTATATTCACCAAGCAAAGATAGATACCTCTGTTTCTGTAGGCTGTTGAGCTGCTTCCCAATGAAATCGCAGTACTCCTCGATCATGTCATAGCAAAATGCATGGTTCATCTCGACTATCAGCGCATCCATCTGCGTTCCAGAGAGGGTCATGAGCAGAGACAGGAAACAACATTAGTAATTCAGTCATCACAGCCACAGTTTATTTTTTCTTTTCTCTCTGGTAAAGCAAAATGGACAGGATTTTATGACCAATCAGTAAAACATTTGCCAACTTTCCCTGCCGAAAAAGAGGAACACAGCGCAATTGTCTTCAATTTCGCATCAAACCAGAACCGTTTGTTCCAGAGAGGGTCATGAGCAGGGACAGGAAACAAGATTAGCAATTCAGTCATCACAGCCCAAACCAGGATCGTTTGCGCCAGCAGAGCAACGCAATTCAGCAGTGAAATGCTGGGCAGGAACCCAAACCAGAACCGTTTGTTCCAGCAGTTTAGCAATGCAGTTCTTCATGAGAGATATGCTGGGGAAGCTTACCCGTCCGAAGGCGTGCTTGTCGTGGCCGTTGGAGAGGAGCTCTGCGACGTCCTTCTTCATGAAGCCGATCATAGCCTGCTTCTTGCGGCGTATGACGACGAGCCGCGTCCGGATGCATTTGAAGGCGTGCTTGCTGCACCATATCCATTGTTGAGCAACCGGTTAGACCAAACCCAACACCGCAGTATGCTGATTACGTACGCGGAATCGCGGAAACCCCGAGAGCCCAACACCGTCCCAATCCACGACCGTAGGTTCATCGTTGTGTACGCGGTCAAAAGGCAGAGCAACGCAGCGGAAACCCCGAGAACCGAAATCGACGGGATTTTGAAGATGTTTTTCCGAAGAAAATGTAGAGAATCGATCGGAAGTCCACGAACCGAACCGGATGAAAACATCCGCTGAATGCGGCGACACGGAAGGAACCCCCAACAACCTGGGAACACGAAGCGGAAAAAAAATCCACCCGGCGCCGCGTCGCGCCGCGGCGCAGGGAGCAGGGAGCGGAGCCGCGCGCGGCGTCTGACGGTGCGGAGCTGGACTCGAAAAAGGGGAACAACTGCGCGCCGCGGCGCCGCCCAACTCAGCCGCGCTCGATCGAGGTCGAGCGAGCCCCCGACGCAATCCGAAGGGAAACAGCGGTACGGACGAGGAAGGAGCAGAGTCGAGCGCGTACCACCGGTTGTAGAACTTGGAGTTGATCAGGCTGTCGAACATCTTCCCCGGCCTCCTCCTCCGCTTCCCGGGCCTTCTCCTCCTCCCCCGCCGCCGCGCCGCACCGCACCCCCGCGCAGGTCGTCTTCAAGCAGCCGCCGAGGCCCCCGCCGGCAGCATCACGAGGTCCGGTCGGAGAAGCTAGGAGAAGGAGGAGGCGGTTGGAGGAAGTGGTGGAGGTGGTGGGGAAACTGGACGCAAAGCTGTTGCGCTGCTGCAGCCTTGCAGAAGGGTCCAGGTGGCGGCGCGGGGTTTGCGGGCCGTCCGATCGGGAATGGGAGGATCGTAACAGACCCGGGGGGATAAAGCTCGGTGCGGAAAGCAAAAAGTGAGGTTTTGAATTTTGGGGTGTTGGCCCGTTGCGGGAGAGCCGCGGACCGCGGTGGTTTTGTTGTGGGGATTGGTCACGTTGGGTAAAGGCATGTGTTGATGTGTAGTCGTGTGGTTTTAATGGAAGGCATTGTTAAGCTTTATGGCGTCATCATTTCACTAGCTTCGTGGTAATAATAGCAAGGTGGTAGGCCTGATTTGGGGGGCAAACTGGCCCCCTCCCCACCGTCGGATCTATAAAACTCGAGATACGGGCCGTTCATCAATCGTAACGTTCTGCAACCACGACGGTAAAATCCTATCGGTAGCAGCAAAATCCGTGAGGAAAAAAAGCCGATACACGTACGTATGCAGCATGAGAGGCCAATGTCTGCTGCACCTCACGGAAAAATTTGCGTGGAACTGCCGCATCAGCTTGCTTGTGTGTTCGCACCTAGATGCAGCGCACGAGCTCCACAACATGTGAGAAAACACCAGTGCATCATCGAAAACTGCCCGATTACTAACCTTGAACCGTCGTCCATGACGATCGGGATCTCGTGGGTCCGGGCTCGCCCCCTGCGAATCTGACTCGTGGGATCCTCGACAACACTAGATCCCGCGGCCATGGACTCATTCCTCTTGGAGCCCCATCTCCCCAGGGTTGGCTTCAAAGTGGACCTCCATTTCGAGAGTACATGCGTGTGGATTCCAACCGGGTGCGGGGGAGGGAGGAGGGGTGGAGGAGATGGGCGGTAGAGGAAGAACGACGTGGAAGGAAGATGATCGTGGGGGAGGGGCGGCTTCTGAGGAGTATCCATGTGACGAGTCTCGCGGAGAGAGCTGGTGTATGAGAGATATATATAGGTGGGTTCCGGTACCACATATGAGAGAGAAGAGAGTCGATCGACCCTTTTCATAATTATATGCATATTATGGCAATTTTAGAAATTATTCATTTTAGTATCCTTGCCGTAATGATATTTCGTGTGTTTTCATTATTTTGGAGAAGAATAACTTTGGTGTTATTATAGGCTAAAGTTTAGACCCGCGCCATTAAGGACGGGTGGCGTTAGAGTGCCATTTTTTTAATAATTATATATATATATATGAAAAAAGGACGATAACCGGCATACAATATTGGTTGATGCCTACAATTAGATATTATTAATTATAAAAAACTAAACCGAATAGTGAGCATTGATGCTTAATAAAATTAGGTTACAAAAAGAAAGAAAAATAGGCTACCCTCGAGAAAAAAATCATCGATAAATATAGCACGTGGCCCAAAGATACTACCCGTTGCTCCAAAACAAAGCTTTCGATAAGGGGGTCCATGAACGTGCGTCGATATTTATTGCCTAACCAACATTCAATCTTAAGACCACCACCATAAGGCTAAAGCTTCGAGAAAATCCCTTCAACAATATCACGACGACACACGCACTTCGTCAATGCTTGATTTAGACAGAGGGTGATTTTATGGGTTTTATTTTCTACCTGAGAATTGGCTGTAAGGCCTATCATTTCCAGCACCGGTGGGTGCCGTCTCACTAGCTAGATCCTAGCATTGAGAGAGCTCAAGATTCACCCATGTCACTTGAGAAATCACTGGAAATAGGTTAAGTGCATTGTTAGTGGCACAACCGAAATCTATTTCCCCTTCCTCCCCTCCTCTGTTTTCATGTGCATTTTGATTTATTATGTGTGTTGCTGGGTAGAGGCGCCCCCATATCGCATGTTCGTGCCGGTGGCCCATACGCCTAGCTTGGCAATGTTGTCGCATGACGTTTGGGGAGCACAATTGGAGATGCTCTAAAGCCATTAACTACCAACGATACAAGATGTTGAGGATCAACTTACAAAACATCAACACACACAAGAAAACATAGAATAAACAGGACACACAGATCGATACTCGAAGTCCTCACCCACCAGGGTAAAGCCACACATGAGAAGGTATGAAAGCTAAGGCTTCGAGTAGAACTCGCCGTAGAAGAGAATCCAAACCGTGTTTACTCCAAAGAGCAAAATGCTAAGATCTTCCCCAAAGAGAAGAGAGCCCCTGCATCATTTCCCTTGTTCGAAGGGTGTCGCACCGTCGGGTGGAGTCGCTCACCCTAGAGCTCGAACGGAAATTCAAGACATTGATTCTAGGATCACAGACAATGTAGGACCACCAAGATCTACCGGGAACATCACCAGAAAAACTTTTCACTCGACACGGGAGCTTGCAAGGTTTCACGTAAGCATGAACACCAGCACGCAAAGATATGGCACCCTAGTCGCCGGACAACCATAGAAGGGAACCGCTAATGGAACCGACAGTTGTCAGCCAACCTAAATTGGACTAGCACATTGCCGTTCCCTTTACCCAAAGTGGCACCACCAAGAAGGGCACCACGCAGAGGGTGTAGTCACCGCCCAATACGATGAAGAATTGGGTTTGCACCCGGGCATCAAGCGGAGGGTAGGAGGGAGGAGAACCTTGGTGGTGGCCTAGCGAGCCCCGGATCTGACAGACGATGTCTGTACCAAGTGTCGGCCTTTAGATCTGGTGCGAGCAAATCCAGAGAGACATGCACGATAGACCAGCAACTGCTGCCATTATGCTGCGTTAGAAGTCAAGGGCGGCAGTCGTCATCCATGCAAGTGTCACCCTGCCGGAGAGTCGATGCCGCCAACCAAGGCCGATGACGCCGCATGTCCGCTGCCTACCATGGGAGACCGTGCCATCTTCCTTCACGGTGCCTAGGGCTTGCCTAGAGGAAGAAGGGGGGAGGGGGGGCTGGTGGTGACGGGATCTAGGGAGAGAAGGAATGTTGGGCGGAGATTTTTTTTTTAGGCAGCAGCATTAAAACCCATAAAGTTATTTTGAGATTTATCAGCAGTTTTTTCTTTTTGAAAGGGAAGATTATCAGCAGGTTTTTTACCAACAGCTTCTGATAAGCTTGATAAGAGGCACCTGCGCGTGGCAGCTAGTGATTACTTAGCACGAGTGGTTTGATTACTTAGCAACTAGTGATTATTATTACTCCGCGAGGTCTGCCGTCATCATATTCTCCATGGCCACTCGACCGTGGCCGGCCGCTTGGTGATTATTGAGGCATGCGCCATGAAGGCTTAGCTCACGAAGAGCTTGCCGCTTTGCCTTCATCGTCCCTGACACGACATGCTCGATCTCTCCGTCCCATCGATCACACTATTTCCATCAAGAGCTGCGTACGTGCCGCTGGCAAATGGCAAGAATTTTCCTTATGCACGTTGGTACGATTCGTTGTGGACAGACAAAGCTGGCCAGAAGATCACACCAGAAAATACAATCTCCAGAAAAAATAATGCGGTAGTGCTGTACTCCTATGCTACGTAGTTCTACCGACGGGAAAGGAAGAGTTGGCGGCCCAAGTGTCAGCTGACTGACGCTTTCCCTCGAAGAATATAAAATTTGTGTCAGGTTCTTCTTAATTGACTCGGAAGCATGGATCAACGCACGCAGACGACGAAAACGGCGATACGTCCCACGATGGACGCTCTCGATCATCGAGGAGTTCATGTACGTCAAAGTAGCCAAAGTCACGAGGAGGAAGGGAAAGGCAGCACAGTTTCTTCATCCGTGGCCGTACTTGGGTCATCTAGCTAGAACTTCCCAACGGTCGGGATGGGCAAAAAAAGGGCGCTTGGCTGCACTCATCGAGGCGGTCTGGCTTTTCCTCCCGCTTTCTGACGGGATCAATCGCTCAGCATAGCCGCCGCATACTGCAATGATGCCATCAGAAAAATGCTCCAAAAGTTGAAATCATGGCGGCCTGCATATGCTGGGTGTGGACGACGCCGGCGCCAACGGGGAATTGCATAGGAACTCACGATTGCTCCTCACCATCCCGATCGTGTTGCCAATTGCCGAAATCGGCAAGCTAAGATGCGAGCCGGCCAAAGCATTTCTGCGTGCACCTCGAATTTTGCAATGAGATGAAACAATTTGACATGCCTCCTTACCGTCTAGGAAGCACGGATACGCGATGCGGGGATACCGTGATACGGTAATTTATCAAAACCACGGACATGGGGACACGTTTGTGTATATATATATATATATTAGAAAAAATGCAAAAAATATTTTTTTATCAACAATTAATAGTTGGGATGCATTTCCAGAAAGTTGATACCATTGTGTTTGAACTCGAGCCCCCAATCCAAGTTTTGCTAGATGACACCGATGCGAGGGTGTGAAGTGGAAGGTGTGCCAGGTGGGCATTTTAGGAGGAGCATCCTAGGTTTTCATGTGTCCCGCTAGTATCCCGTTTGTATATGTCTGCTGTTATTGTCTATTTCTTTATTTCTAATTCAAAAATATGTAGATACCTATATCTGGGTATCCATGAAGTATCCAGGTATCCGTGCAGTGTCTGATACTGGTACATCGACAAAGCGTCGTATCTATGCTTCCTAGCTTACCGTTTAATGTAGGAGTAGTCGAGTAGATGAGAAGGAGAGAGATGTTGCAGCCTTGCAGGTCCTTCAAAGGATACACATCTGAGAATTAGGGTGAAATCTGTCCCGAGGAACAGGAGAGGAAAACAAAAGATTGGTGTAAATGCTTTGGGGCTTATTTGGAATGGCGGGGGGGGGGGGGTGGGGGGGGTGGGTGGGTGTAGAAGGATAGATAGGGAGAGAGATATGCGGAATATGTTGGATGTATTATTGAGCCTCATGGGCGAGTATATATAGGCGTACAGGGATCATCTTGAAGTGCAAGACAAGACGCAAGATCTATCTCTATCTAGACTACCTAAACCGTACGTATACGGGTTGCGCGGCCCCCGGAGTAGATCATGGAGATCGACCTCCCCGGGGGCGGCGCGGCGCGGAAACTTTGCGGCGGCTAGGTCAAGGAGCGTGCCGCTCTGATACCATGTTAAGTTTCATGCACTAGCCACTTGAACCAAAAGTCCGAACTGATGGAAAGGGCTAGGCAATCCACATATACACTTCACAACACCCCCACTCACGTGTGACGGGAGAAGAGAAAGTCAACACGTGAAAGAAGAAGAGCACACCGAAACAGCGGTGACTAAAGAGGGGGGCAACAACAATTTTTAGGCTTAATTGCGAAAACCAGGATTTGAACTCGAGACCTGGGGCTCTGATACCATGTAGAAGGATAGATAGGGAGAGAGATATGCGGAATATGTTGGATGTATTATTGAGCCTCATGGGCGAGTATATATAGGCGTACATGGATCATCTTGAAGTGCAAGACAAGACGCAAGATCTATCTCTATCTAGACTACCTAAACCGTACGTATACCAAATATATCTCTAACAGGGGGGGTCTAGAGACGATAGAGAAGGTTTGTAAGAGACAGTATTATTTGTTGAAATAATAAGAATATTTTGAGTGACACTGTAATATTTTAGAATTTGGCAAAATCTCACGGCCCACATGTGTCACAGGTTGACGGTCCATGTAAGTTGCAGCTCATTTGATGGTGGCAGCTTAACTCGCGAGAAATTGACCCCAAATCATCAAGCTAGGCCGAACTTGTAATTGAAGGGGTTTAATCACCTCATAGTGGATATTCAAATACTAGACAGCCTAGATTTTTTTCTGTTGACGTCCTACAGGTCTTACTAAATATATGTACAATTTTTATTTCAGAAACTAATGAAGCTATTGTATACACTAGATAACAGTAAAAACGGCGAAGAAAAGAAAACCAAATTGTTAAACGATATATATGCTGAATTAGTAGACTCTACATAATTCTTAGGCTCGCTCTGGTGATTACACTACAAGGGATGCAATTTTAATTTTAATTTCTTGTTTTTTGAAATGGGGATTTCCCCATACAAAAGCACATAGCATGCACATGTTGTCAACTTGCTATTTAATGTAATTTAACTTGTTGAACGGCACACTTGACCATAAAAAAGACCGCCCAAGAATTAATGTTAGCGATTCAAGTTATACTCTACAAGTTACCTAATCATACACTAGAAACTGATGTGTTTGATATTAGTTGAATTATTCGTACTTTGTAGAAATCCCTACCATGATATGAATGCTAAAAGGCACCATATATAACCCACAATAGTGTATGCCATTTGTCAAAAAGGGATTTTATAGAAAATATATTTTATGTTTAACACACTGCAAATATTTTTTCCAATTATGTGCAATACAATTGTATTATAAAGAACACTGTAACTAATATTCAGCAACAACAATAAATGGTTAACTGTGCCAACCAAGTAATTATATATACAAATTAAGATTTTATTACAACAAATTTAAGTCTTAAGAAAGTATAAAATTTTAGTACAAATATATTGTAATATTAAAACAACAAACAAACAACGGTGAAGATTAGTCAATGATAATCAAATTAAAAACAATTGCAAAGATTAATTCATCATGGTGTAGGATCCTTAGTAAAACAAATCTCATACAAGTCACTTTTCTCATTCACAGTCTAAATATCAGAGATGAACTTTTGAAATATACCCATCACTGAACCGGCTTTGGTACATGAGACGTTTTGTGGTACCCCTAAATGAACCATATCCGTTCGTTTTGATCAATCCAAAGGTTAACATCGGTTTCTACTAGAGGCTAAAAGAAGACAAATAGAATTCCTACTTCTCATTGCCACACAACAAAAATCCGAAGCAGGCCAAAGAGATGCTGGGCCCAATAAAGCCCGTTGTACGTCACATGAGTTATTAATTCTTTTTATGAGATCAAGCCATTCTATTTTTTTCTAACCCTGTATCATTTGCGGCTCTATTTTGTGTCCATTGTTGTGTTGGCAGTGTTTGTCCACATATGTATGGTACTACAATACTACTATTAGTGTTGTCCATTATTCTCTCTAGTAGAGGCTATCATGTGTTGCTCCAGGATAAAATTAAAAGGTCAAGAGGTTTAAGTTCAACATATGATCTGGTCACCAATAAAATTATGAATTAATCGCACATGATCGATCAAAAGAAGTCACAGGTTCATTTCAAGAACAAATGCTTGGGAATATGGGTGCTTTGATACATTGAAAGCTTTACATATAATTAGAAGCAGCGCAATTTTCTTTTAATCGTGAGTCTTAGCATTACAAGAAAGACATTTTTGAAGTGCTTGTGTTGCCCTGGTTGAGCTGTTCTCACACATGATGGCCTCATCGTGTACATTTCTAATCCAGCTGAATTTGTGTTGTCCGTCGGACATCTCAGCACCAAGACTGTAGGAAATCAACAATGTTAATTAAGAGCTGGATCTGAAAGATAAATAATGTTTGGAAATGATTTCTTCAACAAATGTACACAAGTAACCTTCCCTGACTTTGAGTAGCATGATCCAAGGACTAAAACTTCAGTTCTTCTCTTATACTTTTCTTTACTTATCCTTTTCTCTTGTCAGGCAAGAGAATCATGGCAGGAAATAAGGTGAAACAGGAGACATTGCCACGATCAAATCAAAATCCATATGAACTTCAAGTTCAGAAAACAGTCATGTAAATTAACTTACCAATATGTAATCTCTTCTTTCTAATACACAGAACACACATAAGTCAACAATATCTATGATAACTACAATGTCATGAATCAGTGAGCCACTACTAACACTCTGAAATTCTAAACAAAATGACGAAAAAAGAGCAAAATCCTGCCTATTGTTAAGCTGTTAACCGATGCTATAATTAAGCTGATAATCTGCGTATTGTTAGTTCAGTTGTAAAAATCCTGCCTTTTTACGACACTCAATTGCAAATATTTGTGAAGACTTTTAGCCTGCACTATGGGAAATCATGTAGCCAAGAAGTAGCTAACAATGCCACTAGTGTTATGTCTAATGTCAACTTGTAAGAACTGAACATGGCATCCCTGTTTTACTACCGCTATAATACTAGGACACGCATGAAGATGTTAATGTGAGGCAGAGACCCATTAAGGATGCACGAGCAGGTTGGTCGATTCATATGCTACTTCCGTAATATCTAAAATCAGGTGAATAGGTTGCACACACTACTCTGCTAAAGTGTTAAACATCTGCTATGCACATACAGCTGTTCAAACAAAAAGGAGTACCCGGCCGCCGTCGATCTGACTACTGCCGACTTCCGTGCCACGCTGGTCGCTGCGCAGAGCCGCTACTCCGCTGCCCGTCAGTCGCTGAAGCCAAAATCGGCAAGGGCTCACCGAATCGCCGCCTCGCTGCAATAGCTAGGGCTGCTACGGTGCTACCGACCTGCGGCCATGCAACGCCGGTCGTCGCGAATAGCCGCTACTCACTAACCGCCGATCGCTGCAGCCCGCAATCGGTAGGACTCGCCACAATAGCTAGGGCCTAGCCGCGTAGGGCAGGGCTGCTGATGTGTGCCATAATCCATCGAGAGACAGCCAGACTGGTTGAGGAGGCGCCGGTATATTCCATCGAGAACTTCAGACTTTTTTTTTCTACTGAGTAGTTTTTTTAGCGAGGTATTTTTAGTAGGCCTGCTGGACATAAGAATCTGAGACGTTCGATCGTATTCTACATGTTCCTTTGCTATGATAAGTAGAAGGTACTGTAAAACAAGCCTTGGTACATTGTTTTCCAAACTTCTCTCCGGGGTGCTATGCATATTGCCCACATGGTCACAAATTTCAAAATAAATTGCTACATGGACTTAGTGGTTTTTTATATTGCAAACAATGAGTTTTTTTATGTTCCTCTACAACTAAATTAGGGATTCATTGCATTTGCCGTTGTTTTTTGCTGTATGGACGTGTTCAACATGTTGCAAATAGTGACTCCGCTTTTTAAATTTTGTTACAGACACATTTGCATTTGTTGCATACCGCGGAGTAGTTGGAACACTCGGCTGCCCCGAAGAAAGACACGCCGCATAGACCTGAACCTAATGGTCCAGAAACTGAACCTACTGGCTTTTCTTCGCCGGATGATGTCGGGAATCTACAACCTTACTGTCGTTGCCTATTCGACGGTACCTCGGAGGAGGGATCCTCACGAGTGGGAGAAGAAGTAGGGGACATTGGGCGGAGAGTCCTCGGGACGGTGGTACACGATTTACCCAGCTTCGGAACAGCTGCACGATGACAGGGCCTATTGTTCCTTGTCTGGAATTATCTGGACCATTTCGCGTTGTTACAATGAGTTGTGGTTGTGCCTCTAGGGCTCCCGGGATCCGGCTTATAAAGGCGCCAGGATCTAGGGTTTACACGGAGAGTTCTAGCCGGAATACAAGTCAGCTAACTATGGAATATTACATTACCGTGCACGTCATAGATCCGTCTTCCCTTATACGCCATACCGGATCCGGCTACCCCTAACGGGCCAGGCCGGATCCGACTTCCAGGGTTGGTCAGTGGATCCGGCTCCTTGTTCCTGTGCTAGACTTCATCCATCTTGATCTACAGCAACTGGGCCGCCCGATGGGTCATACACCACCATCACCGTGTATGGGCCACCCGGGCTTGCCGGATCTAGGCACTGTCGATGGTACACCCATGAAGTATACCCACAACAGTAGTGTCAACACCCGGATTTTTAAGTCCGGATGCCTATTATGTCATACATCGCAATTCCAGAAAATTGTTGTTGCGAGGCATAATAGTTAAGTATCACAGTCATCATTCATTACAACCCATAAATGTCTTACAACTTGGAATCACATGATCCATATTACACGAATAGTTGATCTAATGATCAACGAACAAACACAAGTTCATAGCGGAAGCGTAAGATACAAGGACTCTCTAGTCCACAGGCCAACGCTTGAAGTTAGAAGCTCCTAGTTGTGGTAGACGTCCTGCTGATCGTCATCCTCGTACTGTTGCTCGGCTTCATATTCTGGCCATTTGAATAGCCAGGGACAAAGCCGTGAGTACTTTAAGTACTCGCAATCTAATACTAATATAAGTACTAACATTACTATTGAGAGTGTTTGTTATCACCAGATTTTGGCCAAATCAGGAGGTGGGCCGTACGAGAGATGGGCTTGGAAGATTACGTGTAGAAGATCTCTGGAGCGGCCTTGCACGAGGAGTTTGGGCTGGATTGCCCGTGTATCTTTAATTATGGTAGATTGTATCTTAGATTAAAAGTTAGAGTTTGTATCGTGCACGGTGGGGGTTATTCCCACGTTAGAAAGTCCCCTGGACTATAAATATGTATCTAGGGTTTATGGAATAAAGAACAACACACGTTCAACCAAACAAACCAATCTCGGCGCATCGCCAACTCCTTCGTCTCGAGGGTTTCTATCCGGTAAGCGACATGCTGCCTAGATCGCATCTTGCGATCTAGGCAGCACAAGCTCCACGTTGTTCATGCGTTGCTCGTACTGAAGCCTTGTTGATGGCGAGCAACGTAGTTATCATAGATGTGTTAGGGTTAGCATAGTTCTGCACGTAACATGCTATCGTAGTGCAACCCTTGCATGTCTAGCCGCCCTCACACCTATCTTAGGTGTGGGGGCGGCACCCCGCTTGATCATTATTTAGTAGATCTGATCCGTTACGGTTGCTCCTTGTTCCTCAAGGATTAGTTTAATATCTGCAATAGTTAGGCCTTACAAGGGGCTGGAGGATCCAGCGGCACGTAGGGTGTCGTTCGTTAGTCCTAGACAGGATGTTCCGGGGATCAACCTCGTGTTGGTTTTTAGGCCTTGTCTAGGATCGACTTACGATCACCGTGCGTGGCCGCGAGGCCCAATCTTGAGTAGGATGTTCCGATTATGTGGTGAAAACCCTAAATCGTCGTAGATCTTATTAGCTTTATCTTGATCAAGCAGGACCACCATATATTCGTTCACCCCGAACGAATCATGGGTGGATCGGCTCCTTGAGCCGATTCACGAGATAACCCGAGAGCCGATCGAGGCTCTTATTTAATGTTTACGTGTATGCCATGCAGGAAACTAAGCAAGGCATCCCCATCACCTTCCCGACCGGTATAGGTCAGGTGGCACGCCCTTGCACTCAGCATCGGACGTGTGACCAGAAGTGCTTTGCGGGCCGTCGCTCGGAGGGACCTCAGCCAGCCGCAGCTCTAGGTTGTTCCCGGCTCTAAAGTGTTGACCGTCGCTGCCCGCCGGTGGGTTTTGGCAGTCAACACATTCTGGCACGCCCGGTGGGACAAGCTTCTACATCGACCACATCGCCATCTACATCTGAGATGGCGGACGGCACGCCAGTCACCTACGAGGAGCTCCCCGACGAGCTCAAGAAGAGGTATGACGAGATCAAAGTCACCCTCGAAGCCGACCTCATCGGCTCTTTTCAGAGAACCCGTTCCCATGGCATCAGATGGAAGGGGTTCTCACCGCAAGGTGCACACGATGGGATAGACCTCTCGCCCCGTCGGAGGAACGCACCGGGTCCCCGCGGCGGAGATCAACTACTTGGTGGCTCACTCGCTACACCGTCACTCTGAGAACCTGGTCAACACGTTGGAGCGTGTCGCTCTTCGCGTGATCCAGGAGATCATGAGGCACCAGTACTCGCCGTCAGGACCAGCCCTCGGGACGCATCAAGGGGAGTTGCCACTCCAGTCCCGTCCACCGCTGCCATATGCGTTGGCAGCACCAGAAGTGCCGGCTACACCGGCATTCGTCGTCTACAAGATTGGTGGTGACCCTAGTGACTACCAGTTCTTGCCCGAGGCGCCCAAGGAGATCCCTCAAGGTTACGCGTGCACGTATGTGCCAGATTGTGGCAACTGGGCACTCACAAACCAGGCCACAACATCAGGGACTTCTGGGAGAACAGGAGGAACGTCAGCGACAGAGCTTGAGAAGCAGACGTGGCTAACTAAGTACGCCACCCCGACGAACCTCCAGGGCTCAGCTCCTGCAGTTGGCTCAGAGCTGGAAAAGCAAGCATGGCTGGCTAAGTACGCCACCCCGGCGAATCTTCGGAATTCAACTCCTGCAGCCAGCCACGGCGGATCAGATCGGTACCATACCGAGAGACCAGTTCGGCATGGTGCCGAAAAGGAGGGCAATCGGCTATTCCAAGCCGTACCCCGACGACTACGAGATGATCCCGCTGCCACCTAAATATCGGCTCCCCGATTTCTCTAAATTCGGTGGATCGGATGGCTCCAGCTCCATCGAGCACGTCGGCCGATATTTGGCGCAACTAGGACCGGCTTCAGTGTCGGATCAGCTACGCGTGAGGCTCTTCTCACAGTCCCTCACGGGATCGTCTTTCGGATGGTATACCTCTTTGCCACCAGACTCCATACGGACTTGGAAGCAGTTGGAAGAGCAGTTCCATATGCAGTACCATTCAGAGGCTTCCGAGTCTGGCATTGCCGATCTAGCACAACTACGTCAGAAGCGCGGAGAAACTGTGACAGAGTACATCCAGCGTTTCAGGAATCTTAGGAACCGATGTTATTCGGTTCGTATAACTGAAAAAGAAGCAGTCGAGTTGGCAGTAGCAGGCCTTGCAACACAGCTCAAGGACATGGCCTCCCAAGCAGATTATCCCTCATTGGCGCACATGGTTCGAAAGCTGTCAGCATATGAACAGCGCCACCCGGACCTGTACCAAGATAAGTTCAAGCGTGCAGTAGTCCTGGTCGATGCAGAGGAAGACGAAGTTCCTGCGGGAGACCAAGAGGTAGCAGTGGCTGAATGGACTCGGGGAGGAACCCCCGTGCCCTGCAAATGGGTAAAGCCACCAGGCCCACCCAGGGGATTTGATTTTGACGTGACCAAGACCGAGCAAATCTTCGACCTCCCGCTCAAGGAGAAACGAGTTGACGATTCCTCGAAGGTCTCAAATTCCCCACGGTGCAAGAGCTGAACGGAAAGCCATATCGTAAATGGCACAACTCGCTCTCCCATGCCACCAACGACTGCAGGGTATGGCGTCAGCACATCCAAGCGGCGATAGAAAAAGGGCGCCTAATTTTCAACCAGTACGCCATGAAGGTCGACACCCAGCCCTTTCCCGCCGTTAATATGGTGGGGTGCACTTACCCTGAAGGTTGTCAGCCAGGATCCTCGTTCAGCATCAACATGGTAGGACCTGGGAACCACTCTGGCAAAGACGGAGACGAGGGCAGCTGCTCTCGTAGCAAGGACACAGAGGAGGCCGCTCCACGCGATCGGCTCCGTCATGATGGCAAGCGCTACGTCACGAGAGGAGAGGTGAAAAACATAAGATATCGGCGACCCCTCTCGATCACCTCCTCAACAAGTATGTGAGTCGAGTACGACCGACGCCGACGATCCAGCGATGATGATGAAAGAGATCGTCTGGCTAGAGAAGCCAGAAGACATCGTCGGCACGATCACGATGAGGAGGAGCACGAGCGCCGTGCCACGAAACAATCAAGGGAGCAAGATGACAACGCCAGGCACTGGGACTGCCCCTTCTTCAGACACTGCTGGGATTCAGGAATGAGCCGATTGCCCACAATCGGCAATTGCCCAGAATGCAACAAGAAGAAGAAGGAGGCAGCCAACGTGTCTGTGTTCGAGCGCCTAGGGCCTCTCCCGCCACGGAGCAAACGTGCTCGAGTCCCCTCGGTGGGCAGATCTCGAGGATTCCGAAGACGAGGGACAAGAAGAAGAAGAGGACAGGTACCACCGTCCAAGGTGGTGCCCTGACGGACTCAGCCGTTCACAAAAGCGCAGGGTTCAGCGATTGCGCGGCCTGGAGGAAGCCGAAAGGTTATACCTGCATACGCTAAGGAAGGCACGGCCTGATCTGGCTGCGAAAGTTCAGCGAACCCTGGATGAAGAGGGTCGTCCACGGAAAATGGAGTGGCGTCCCAAGCAAAAGAAAGCCGATGATGAAACATCGGCTGGTACAAACATGGTGTTTATCCTCCCTTCGGAGTTCAGTGCTCCAGGATTAGACGAGGTACCCGTGGCACAACTTGACTGCGGCCCACGGCCGGTTATCTTCGAAAAGCCACGAGAAAAGAGCTACAGACATCTGAAGGCCCTGTACCTGCGAGGTTATATTGATGGGAGGCCTGTAAATAAGATGCTGGTGGACACCGGAGCGGCAGTCAACATCATGCCGTACTCTATGCTACGTCGGCTGGGACGCTCTAGCTCAGATCTAATCAAGACCAACGTGACATTGAGCGATTTCAATGGCCAAGCGTTTGAGGCACAAGGTGTTCTGAACGTGGATCTGACCGTAGGAAGGAAGACTATCCCTACAACGTTCTTCATCGTCGATAGCACGACCACTTATGCCGTTCTGCTAGGGAGAGATTGGATCCACGCCAACTGCTGCATTCCCTCCACGATGCACCAATGCATAATACAGTGGGATGGAGATGAGGTAGAGGTCGTCCAGGCCGATGACTCAGCTGAAATTTCGACGGCTGGCATGAACGCATGGGAAGCAGCAGGCCAAGAACCCCTCTCAGGTATCAATTTGGACGACTGCGAGCGCATCGACGTAACGAAGGGAAGGGTTAAGCTGGTTTTATCCACTGGCTTGACCATGTAGTTGAAGCGAAGCGATGATCAAGCATGGCGAGGCTGATCCCTGTGATCGGCCCCAAAAATCTTTGAAGGGACATCACAAGACCTTCAGTCAATGCTTCAAGCATCATGGAGGCCGATCCCAGCAATCGGCCAAAATTTATCCTCACCACGTGTTCTGCTTGTGTTAGTCCTTGTTCCTACTGGAGCCGACGTATGAATTACAGAGCCGATATCTGCCATTCCCTGACAGATTCGGCTCGGGGGGCACCTAAATACGATGAACATGGGAACAGATGCAGGAGGACATGTGTGCAATGAAATATTGGGGGCCGATAGGAGAAAATCGGCCAGTAAAAAAAAAAAAAATTTTGACAGCCGATGCAAGGGCATCGACTTTAGAATTGAGAAGCAGCCGATGCGCAGCCATCGGCTCTAGTAGAATTATGCGAGGTTTACCGAATCTCCACCAAATCCAGGCCAACTGTGGTGCCTTCTGCTTCTTCGCAGGAGTAAAACAATGGAAATTTCTTCGGCTGCTTTGAGCCAATCCGGGTTTCTGAACCTTTTTGTCGAGGATTTCCAATCTTTGGTGCTAGTTCAGCCGTGTTGACAGAAGGGGTTATCGGCTGTTTAAAGAAGAAAGGGGATCGGCTTTGGCGCGTCTTCTCTGACATTCTCGCCTCGAGTAAGGCTCGGGGGGCAGCAGGCCTGGTGGATGCTCTGTTTTGCTCTGTTCAAGGAGCCGATTGGGATACCATCGGCTGATCTTTCGTTGCAACCTTCTTCGCAAATGATGAGTGTTAAAGAGGACCATTGGGCTTGGTTGGAAGAATTCAAAGGTTTTCCTGAAGATTCTATATTATCCGCCAGACTTAAAAAATCATCAGTTGAAGAAGGGAAGGGCGAATTTCGAAGGACCGATGCGTTGTTATCGGCTTATTACGCATTGGCAAAGGGGACGAATCGGCAAGGTCAGTGGAAGAAGGAATCGGCTAAATTAAACTCAAAGGAAATCGGCAAAATCAAATTGGGGAAAAGTTCTTCATTGGTAGATTTCTTACATAAAGAGCTGATTGCTCTCAAAAGAAGGTACTAGGGGATACATTGCCCCATCTACTACTACTGGCCCTGTTCTAGAGGTCCTATCTACAGGCCGTCGTCGCCCTCGTCGTCGCCCTCGTCGCCGCTGTCGGTGCTCACGGCGGGCTCGTCGTCGCTGCTCCAATGGCCGCCGATTGGGCCCTCATTGTCCTCGTCCTCCTCGTCAGCGTCGCCATCGTCGCTGTCGAAGTCGCTGAGGTTCCCCGGCCAGGGGCAGAACCGTTTGGCCGGCGGTTCGTCGGAGGAGGAGTCGTCCGCCGACTCCTCCGCCTCTTCTTCCTCCTCGTCAGAGGAGAGGACTGCCTCCCATGGGAAGAGGTCGTCGTCGCTCGCCGGTACCAGCTCCCCGTCGACAAGAAACTGGAGGTCCTCCTCCCCATCGGTGAGGGGTTCGTCATCTTCCGATTCAAGGGAGAAGTCCCAGTCCCGCGCGTCCCAATACTCTGGGGCGCGGGCCTCGTAGATGGCCATCAGATTGACCTCCTGCTCGAGCTCGCTGGAGGAGGAGGACTGGAAGGACAGGCTGGAGGAGGACGAGGAATCCATGGTGGCTGAGAAGGTTTTTTGTTTGCCGATAGCTACTGAGGAGCAGGAGGATGAAGAAGCGAACCGCTCGACGCGGTTAAAAATAAAGGGGATACAGTGGAAATTCAATGTCACAGCAGTTTCCGAGGAAGTAGTGCCTAAAAATTTAACTGCCAGGTCACGCGGAGAAGTTGAGAAGGCAAGGCATCATGATGACGGATACTGCGACGGTTCTGCCACAACATGACCCGACGAAGAAAAGCAGAGTGATTTTGGAATTACCAATTCCAAAACCAGGGGGGCATGTGTTATCACCAAATTTTGGCCAAATCAGGAGGTGGGCCGTACGAGAGATGGGCTTGGAAGATTACGTGTAGAAGATCTCTGGAGCGGCCTTGCACGAGGAGTTTGGGCTGGATTGCCCGTGTATCTTTAATTATGGTAGATTGTATCTTAGATTAAAAGTTAGAGTTTGTATCGTGCACGGTGGGGGTTATTCCCACGTTAGAAAGTCCCCTGGACTATAAATATGTATCTAGGGTTTATGGAATAAAGAACAACACACGTTCAACCAAACAAACCAATCTCGGCGCATCGCCAACTCCTTCGTCTCGAGGGTTTCTATCCGATGAGCGACATGCTGCCTAGATCGCATCTTGCGATCTAGGCAGCACAAGCTCCACGTTGTTCATGCGTTGCTCGTACCGAAGCCTTGTTGATGGCGAGCAACGTAGTTATCATAGATGTGTTAGGGTTAGCATAGTTCCGCGCGTAACATGCTATCGTAGTGCAACCCTTGCATGTCTAGCCGCCCTCACACCTATCTTAGGTGTGGGGGCGGCACCCCGCTTGATCATTATTTAGTAGATCTGATCCGTTACGGTTGCTCCTTGTTCATCAAGGATTAGTTTAATATCTGCAATAGTTAGGCCTTACAAGGGGCTGGAGGATCCAGCGGCACGTAGGGTGTCGTTCATTAGTCCTAGACAGGATGTTCCGGGGATCAACCTCGTGTTGGTTTTTAGGCCTTGTCTAGGATCGACTTACGATCACCGTGCGTGGCCGCGAGGCCCAATCCTGAGTAGGATGTTCCGATTATGCGGTGAAAACCCTAAATCGTCGTAGATCTTATTAGCTTTATCTTGATCAAGCAGGACCACCATATATTCGTTCACCCCGAACGAATCATGGGTGGATCGGCTCCTTGAGCCGATTCACAGGATAACCTGAGAGCCGATCGAGGCTCTTATTTAATGTTTACGTGTATGCCATGCAGGAAACTAAGCAAGGCATCACCATCACCTTCCTGACCAGGTATAGGTCAGGTGGCACGCCCTTGCACTCAGCATCGGACGTGTGACCAGAAGTGCTTTGCGGGCCGTCGCTCGGAGGGACCTCAGCCAGCCGCAGCTCTAGGTTGTTCCCGGCTCTACAGTGTTGACCGTCGCTGCCCGCCGGTGGGTTTTGGCAGTCAACAGTGTTCTAAGCTCTAAGTTTATTTGCATAAAGCCAATTTTAGTTGATAAACATTTTAGTAAACCACTCCTCATGTGCTAACTAACTCAAGTGGGAACATTAGTGTCATTCCCACAACTCTGTTGTGATTCAAATTCAAAGTCACCGTTCAAGTTCAAGTTCAAATTCACCGAGTCACATAGATATAAATTCTGATGACGGAAACAGTATGGCCTTTCCAATTGTCCATATCCGCGGACGCGGCTATTCGAATAGTTCTACACTCAGCAGAGGTTGCACACTTGTGCCACAACATTTGATTTCATCCGTCAGGGATAAAACCCCGAATAATCGTAACTCAGTACGCGGATCATCAACCGTTAACCTTTCACTTACACACCCTAGTATAGGCACCTCTCCCCATGAGCTTGGCCTCCCGGTGAAAGCCAACTGTTAACCCGGGAACCGCACAGGGCTTGGCCGTACAATTCACCTCAATTCACATCATTTCTCAACAACGGAGGCAGCCTCAAGCGTAACCCCCATGACGTGTGTTCAGAGGGAACCCATACTAAGACACATAAATTTCCAGCTAAGCCTTACCCATAATCAGGTATTGTGGGGGTACTCAAAATTGGAATGGTATCGCACCCAACTCAATCATCAGTTTTAGTCATTTCACCAAGTCGAATTCATGTCATATTCACCTTCAAAATCTTTCAATGGAAATGACTCATCATTCCAAGGTTTTCAACATCATTATTTCATAAACACATGTTCCCATCTAGAGTAGTCATTTTTAGTTTAGCACTAGCATCTAGGTATGAGGGGTGCTATATACTTTGCTTGGCTTCTAGGCTAATTTTGATACTCTTGTATTAATCCAATATTATCCTAGTAAATCATGAATCAAAAAGTACTTTGATAAAACAAAAGTAAGTAAAACTTGTAAAGTAAAACTGGGAGATAGGATCATAAACATTAAGTAAATGGGTAATGCCTTGCTCATGGTGAGCTTTGCACTTTGCAAGAGTATTATCTTGCCTTGGTTGGGGAATTGGTCAAAGTGGTCTTCTTCTCCTTGGAAGTAGACCTCCTCCTCCTCTTGGTACTCCTCGGTACTAGCGTCTAAAATACGAAAGCGGGGTACACAATCATCATACCAAACTAATTTACTAAACTAGGCACACTCATGAGCTACACACTTTAAACTAGCATCACACATTATTATTGAGTTGGTGGATGTGTTCTTCTTATCCTTTAAGAAAAATAATTTCCTCGCATACTAATCTTAAATGTTACTTTGAATTATTCAGAGAAATAATTTCCTCTCATTATCTTATTAAGATTTAATTTCTCTTATGCATAATATGTGACCTAGGTTGACCCAAGTCAACCTCTTCACACTTACCATTTTGAGAAAATGATTTAAATGAGGTGAGCACCTCATACCATTTAATTCTAGCATAGCAAAGATTTAATATCACCAACAATTCCTATGAGACCTAATTTACCAGAGTCTCTACTTCATTTGAAATTGGTGGTGACAAGATTTAAATGAGAGAAACTCTCTCATAAGATTTCTTAATAGTTTTGGACAATATCTTTGACTAGAAATAGCCATAAAGTCATTTAATTCAACTAGTCCATGATCATTCAAAGTAAGCATGGCATATTTTTGTAGAAAAAATTACTATAAGTGAAATATGAATTATAGGAGCTGGAAATAACTGAAAAGCATTTATGGTTGATTTTTAAGAATTATTCTAAGGCAGAAAAGTCCCTGCCTTGTTTATTTTGTCACTTTAATTCTACAACAGATCTAGGGTTCAATCTAGTGGCATTGTGTAGATAATTTCTTAAGGTTTCCAAAGATATAAAATTTGCAAAATTTGGCCTAGTAGATTTGTCCCTATTAAATTTCAAAGTTTGCATCAGATTGGGGTATTTCTCTATTTTTCAAATTTGAATTCAAACCGTGGGCTGGCGGGAGATCTTAACGGGCTAGGCAGAGAGGAAGGGAGTTGGGCTGGCCCAGCAACACAGCGGGCCAGCTGACAAGGTGGGATCCACCTGTCAGTGGGTTTCCACGCGCGAAGCGGTACGTTGAATTGGAGCCGTGCGATTAGAGGGAGATCGCACGGTCGGGGAGCGTCGTCGTCGACGGCGAGAAGGGGACTCACTGGCGGCGGCGGTAGGGGGTCGGAGAGGCCGTCAGAGCTCAGGCGAGCGTCGGAGTGGTGCGCCGCGTCGTTGTCGAGGACGAGGATCTCCCTGGTAGCAGCGGCGTGTCCTGGGGTGGCCTCCTGCTCCGGCTTGCTCCGTGTACTGGCGGCGGCGGCGAGCTTGCGATTGGAGGTCTCCGGCGGCTAATCGAGCAGGGGTGGTGGTCGAGGCGAGTCTGTGGGAGGAGGGAAGGTGAGTGGAGTGCTCAATTTGAGAGGGCGGGGGCTCCTTTTATAGCAGCTCCGAGCAAGGGCGGAGGGTCACGGTGACGGTGGCGCTGGCGCTCTCCCGTCGATCAACGGCGTGGGCGAGTGTACGGCTTGGCTCAGAAGTGCTCAGGGAACGTCTCGGTGAGCTCGGAACAGCGTTCGGTGGTCAAGCATAGTGGCGAGTGTCACGCGTCGACGCGGTACTGTGGCGGACGTCGTCGTCCACCCCGACGGCGACAGGGCACGGGAGAGCTCGTGGCAGCGTCTGGCGGGGTCCTGGTGCTGAGGTGAGTCATCGTGCAGGAGCTGGTGGCGAGGGTCATGCTGAGGCGACGAGGCGCAGCGCGCTGCGGCGCGTCCGGGCGCTCGCCGTGCGCGCAGCGGCGCGTGCATGGGCATGCCTGGGCGCGTCTGGGCGTGTTGATTTCTATATGCTGCGATGTGATTTTTCGACGTGGCAACGTTTGGTCGTGGTCAACTGAGTGAGAGGGAGAGAAGGGACATGGCGGTGCAGGCCAGAGGTGGCCAGAAATGGTGATGGCATGAGAGTGGCATGTCATGCCACGGCATGGCATGCTTGGGTCAAGTGGGCTTGCTCCAGTGCTTGGCAAGTGGAGGAGGTGATGCAGTGAGGTGAGAGGAAGGTCCAGAGCATCAGAGGAGGGCAGGCTTGGACTTGATCTCCTCCACAATTCGGTATGGGCATCAAATTTGTCCCTGCCCACCAAGTGTTTGTTAAAATGGCCGAAAGAACTTTATTTTTGAAATTTGCAATTCTTTTTGGTGGGTTGTAATCATATATTAAATGGAGTAGAATGGTGGTGGTTTGGTTCAATTTGGAGTTGGTTTGCAAAATCTCAAATTGCATATGATCTTGTATTTGTTTCAATGTCCCTACATTACTTGCTTGCCATTTGAATTTGAGACAGAGTTTGAGGTGGGTGCCTTGAGCAAAGTTGTAGTCCTTGCTGAGATCTTGGAAGAGGTACAAAGAGTTGGCCAAGTGTAGAAAGAGAAAATTGAAAACCAGGGGCTCAAAGTGGGTATCTTGCTGAAATTTGCACAAGTGACCATAATCACATGTGAGCTCAAATTTGATTCAAATTTGATTTGAATTGAGTTTGATTGTTTCCAAAAGTGTTAAAAAGTGTTTAGTATCCATTTACAACTAATGGTGCAAACCAAATTGGCCTAGATTAAAGATTTGTAAAAATGGCATAGGCCATATGTGTGTGTGAAATTGATTTTTAGAATTTCTTTTCTATTTTATTTTTATTTGACTTTGGATGATCAAGTGATCATTGTTAGGGTTTTAGAGTGAGAGTAAACTCATAAGCAAGCATCATGGCAAAAGCACACTCTAATAAATTAATAAGGTGAGCTAAATGCATAGTCCTATATGATGAGAAAAAGTTTTTGTTGGCTCTGATTTTTGGATTCTTGAATTCTCTCTCTTGTTCCTTTTATTGAAACTTGGGATGTTACAAACCCTTCCCCCTTACAAAAGATCTCGTCCCGAGATCTAGAGAAAACTAGGTACTAAAGAGATCTGGGTATTCCTTCTTCATGTCTTCCTCGCGTTCCCAAGTTGCTTCTTCTTCGGTGTGATTACTCCATTGTATCTTCAGGAACTTGATACTTCTGGTGCGGGTGGTCCTGAATGCTTCTTCAAGGATGCGAATAGGAACTTCGCGGTAGGTTAGATCTTTGTTGATATCAATGGCTCGGTGGTCGATGTTCTTGAACACTTCGGTCTTCTCCGGCACTTCTAGGCACTTACGAAGCAGTGAGATGTGAAACACATTGTGCACGGCGGACATTTCTTCCGGTAGTTCAAGTTGATATGAAACTTCTCCTCGGCGACTCAGAATTTTGAATGGTCCGACATATCTGGGGGCGAGCTTTCCTTTGAGTTGGAATCTCTGCATTCCTTTGAGGGGTGAGACTTTGAGATACACAAAATCTCCTATCTCGAATGTCATCTCTCGGCGTCTCTTGTCGGCGTAGCTCTTCTGCCTTGACTGGGCTGTCTTGAGGTACTCGCGGATCTTATGCACCTTCTCTTCGGCTTCGCGGAGAACATCGGGGCCGAAAACTTGACTATCTCCGACTTCCGACCAGTTCAGAGGGGTACGGCATTTCCTTCCGTACAAGGCTTCAAAGGGGCCATCCGTAAGGCGGCTTGATAGCTATTGTTGTAGGAGAATTCTGCGTATGGTAGGCGGTCTTCCCATTTGGATCCATACTCTAGCACACAGGGCTCTCAACATATCTTCCGAGTATCCGGTTGACTCTCTCGGTCCGTCCGTCGGTCCGTGGGTGATAAGCTTGTGCTGAAATTCGAGACGGGTTCCTAGTCCTTCATGCACTTTCTCGCGGAATCTTGAGGTGAATTGAGATCCTCTATCCGACACAATTGACTTCGGTGTTCCGTGCAGGCTGACTATTCTGGATATGTATAACTCTGCGAGCTTTGGGCCTTGGTATGTGGTCTTGACGGGGATGAAATGTGCAACTTTGGTCAACCTATCGATGACTACCCAAATGGAGTCATTTCCTCGGCTAGATTTGGGCAATCCTGTGATAAAGTCCATGCCGACAGAATCCCATTTCCACTCAGGAATCTGTAAGGGTTGCAACAGTCCTGCGGGGCGTTGATGTTCTGCCTTGACTCGTTGACGGATATCACACTTGGCGATGTAGCTTCCTATCTCTCGCTTCATTCCGTGCCACCGAATTGTTCCTTCGAGGTCTTGGTACATCTTGGTTCCTCCGGGATGAATGGAATACAGTGTATCGTGAGCTTCCTTCAGAATGACTTGCTTCAACTCTGAATCTGACGGTACACACAGGCGTTCGTTGTACCAAAGAACTCCTTCTTCATCTACGGTGAATCCTGGTGCCTTTCCTGTGGCTATCTGGTTCTTGATTCCGTCAATGCTGGCATTTCCCTTCTGGGCTTCCTTTATCTGGCTCATCAAGGTGGGTTGGAGCTCAATGCTGGAGAGGAATCCTTCGCTCACTAGCTCTAGTCTGAATTGTTCAAACTCTTGATACAAGCTGGGTTGCTCTATTGCGATCATAGAGTTCAACTGACACGGCAGTCTGCTCAAAGCATCCGCTACCACATTGGCCTTGCCGGGGTGGTAGTGAATTTCCATGTCGTAATCTTTGATTAATTCAATCCATCTACGCTGTCTCATGTTCAGCTCCTTCTGTGTGAAAATGTACTTCAGGCTCTTGTGATCTGAATATATCTCGCATCGATTACCCATGAGGTAATGACGCCAAACCTTTAGGGCTAAAACTACGGCTGCTAACTCCAAGTCATGAGTTGGATAGTTCTGTTCATGTTGCTTCAGTTGCCTTGATAGGTAAGATATCACTTTGCCTCCTTGCATCAACACACATCCAAGACCAGTCTTGGATGCATCACAATAGACATCGAATGGCTTGGTGACATCGGGCATGATCAATATTGGGGCTGTGGTTAATCTGAGCTTGAGTAGCTGAAAGCTTTCTTCACATTTGTCATTCCAGTCAAACTTCCTGTCCTTCTTCAGCAGTTGAGTCATTGGTCTTGTGATGCTTGAAAATCCTTCAACGAATCGGCGTTAATATCCCGCTAATCCCAGAAATGCTCGGACTTCAGTCTGGGTGGTTGGGGCTTTCCATTCCTCAACGGTTTTGATTTTAGCGGGATCTACAACAATTCCTCATGCAGACAAGATGTGTCCCAGGAATCCTACTTCTTTCATCCAAAACTCACATTTGCTAAACTTGGCGTACAACTTGTGCTGCCTCAGGGTTTCTAGGACCACTTCCAAATGTTGCTCATGTTCTTCTTCTGATTTGGAGTAGATAAGGATGTCGTCGATGAAGACAACGACAAACTTATCCAGGAATTCCATAAAGGTCTTATTCATGAGATTCATGAAGTAAGCGGGGGCATTGGTCAGTCCAAAGGACATGACATTGTACTCATACAGTCCATATCTGGTGGTAAAGGCAGTCTTGGGAATATCTGTTGCTCGGATCTTTAGTTGATGGTAACCTGTCCTCAGATCAATCTTTGAGAATACTTGGCACCGGTTAGCTGGTCAAACAGGTCTTCTATCTTTTGCTAGGGATATTTGTTCTTGATAGTGACATCGTTAAGCTTACGATAATCCGTAACCAAACGAGTGGCACCATCCTTTTTATCCACAAACAACACTGGTGATCTCCAAGGCGACGCACTTGGTCGAATCAGACCTTTGTATAGCATATCATCCAGTTGCTTCTTCAGTTCCACTAACTCTGCGGGGTTCATGCTATAGGCTCTCGCGGGCTATAGGTCCTGTTCCAGGGATTAACTCGGTGATAAACTCGATATCCCGATCTGGGGGCATACTGGGTAGATCATCAGGAAACACATCGGGGTATCGACAAACGACCACGATTTGATCCGGAGTTGGCTTGGCTACACTTTGGTTGCGGGTGAAATTTACGGGTAGCTTTTCGGACATGTGTTCTATTATTATTCCGGTGCTACTAGTCATGGTGATGGCCTTCTTGGCGCGATCTATCAATCCATGATGTTTCGCCATCCAATCTATACCCAGGACTACTTCCAATCCTTTTGTTCCCAGAACAATCAAGTTTGCATAAAAGTCTATTTCATGAATTCTGATGGGTACATCTTTGCAAAATTTTCTAGCTTTAGTTGTTGATCCAGGTATTTGAACTATCATGACATGTTTCAAGCTGATTGGTTGAATCTTACTAGTGCACACAAAATCTTCACGTAACGAACGAATGCGATGCTCCAGAATCAAACAACACTCTGGCTGGTATTGAGTTAACAGAGAACATACCCAGCACCACGTCAGGTGCTTCCTGGGCTTCCTCAGCATTCATGTGGTAGAGGCGACCTCCGCGGTTGTTCGGGTTGTTGGGGGCGAACTTCTTGCCGGTGGAGACACGGCGTTGCTGCTGAGCTGGTGGTGCGGGGTTGCCTGCGAGCTTGGCGAGCCTCTTGGGACACTCATTGGAGTAATGCCCCACTACACCACACTCATAGCAAGTGATGGTGGTCTTGTCCTGCTTGTTCGCGACGGGGATTGCATTGCTCCCGGTCCTTGGTGCGGTGTTGGTGTTGTTGTTGTTGTTGTTGTTGTTGTTGGGGGCTCTCGGTGGAGCGCGGTTGTAGTTGTTGTTGTTGTAGTTGCTGTTGTTGTTGTTGTTGTTGTAGTGGCCTCCTGGCCTCGAGTTTCCTCCACTCCGGTTCTGATAACCGGGGCGCGAGTTCTGCATCGGTGGCTTGTTGTTTCTCGGAGTGAAACCTCCGCTTGAGCTAGGGCGATACTTCTGGGGGTGGCTTGATCCACTTTGATTCATCATGCGGCGCTTGCGGTTCTTGCTGGCTTGGTGCAGTTTGCCCTCCATTTGGATGGCGGAGTCAACAAGGGCTTCGAGGTCGGCGAAGGGGATGTTGATCAACACAGTCTGCATCTCATCATGCAGTCCGTTCAGGAACCTTTCCTTCCTCTTCTCAGTAGTGTCAATCTCGTCCGGGGCGTACCTTGACAGTGTGAGAAACTTGTCGCGGTATTCCACCACGGACATCCGGCCTTGCTTCAGTTCACGGAATTCATCTCTCATCTTCTTTATCAGACCCGGGGGCACATGGTACTTGCTGAACTTGAGCATGAAATCAGTCCAAGTCATAAACTGTCCCGCGTTCATGGCACGGGTGCTTGTCCAACAAGCTCTTGCTGGTCCTGCTAAGTAGTGCGTGGCAAACAACACTTTCTCATTCTCTTCAACTCCAGCTACTTCTAGATTGTTCTCCATTGTTTGGAGCCAATCATCTGCATCAAGTGGTTCCTCAGTCTTGCTGAAAACTGGCGGGTTGGTATTCTGGAAGTTCTTGAGCTTTGATCCTGGATGATCATGATGGCCTTGATTGTTGTTGGCAAGCTGTTGAAGTGCTGCAAGGTTGGCTTGCCTTTCAGCTCTTTCGGCTTCTCTACCTTCCAGCATAGTTTGCAACATCTGCATCATTGCTTCTTGAGTCGCGTTGCGAACCGGAGGGGCCATCTGAGCATTGAGATAGATCATGAGATAAGAGGGAAATTCTCTATGGCTTGTTTTGTGTTTAAGTTCCAAAAAGTTTAAAACTTGAAGTCTTTTTATGATAGCACAAACATACATTCATTCATGACAAACAACACACGTTACAAGTTAACACACTAAGGGTTTTAAGAACCCTTCTTCTCCAAGCTACGATACATGGGGCGGGATACAACTCACACCTACGATAGTGCAAAAGTGAACTACTCCTCATCCTCATCCACATCTATGGCGACATGGTCGTCTTCTCCAGCGTCGAGGAACTCGTAGTCTTCCTCCTCGGTGTTCTCATCCTCCTCGAAGTCATCGTCATCACTCAGGAAGGCACTTCCTCCCTGAATGTCATCTCCATCTTCCTCCATCTTCTTCATCTGTTCCTCCTGGTCCTTGACAGGTGGCCTCAAGCGCAGCTATCTTTGCGCGGAGGCGGGTGATGGTGGCATCCTTCTTTGCCCGCTGCTGGCGGAGAGTCTTGCGGTCGTTGTTGAGGAGCTTGATGGCTTCACCTTGCTTGATGATGTGGGCGTGAGTCTGGTTGGCGTACTCACGCGCGTGGTCGAGGTCCTGCTGAGTGTGGTACAGGATGAAGTCCAGGTGCTCCACATGGTGCTTCAGCTCCGGGTGGGGCGACATGTCCATGGGCTCTCCAGCAGAGTTACGCCTCGCGAGGTGAGAAAAGCGAGGGCTCCTGAGTGCCTCCCCGCTCATCCCGCACAAGCGTGCGAGTGCCTCCTGAAGTGCGCGGGCGAGTCCGTCTAGCCAGTTGCTCTCCCTGAAGGAGAAGAGGATCCTCTCAGAAGTGGGAGTCTCCATCTTGCCCCTCAAGTCAGCGGTGATGATCCACTGCAACTCGCCTCCTGGCTGGTCATTGACCTGCACTCCATGGAACTCCGGGTGCGGGCGACCAAGGTGGTCGGAAAGGGCGTTGAGGTCATGCTCAAAGACCAAGCTTCCCCCGTTCCCGAGCTGGTAAAACTTCGTGTTCATGGGCTCCATCTGAAAGTGAAGGATTAAGTTAGAGAAGTGAACAAGTGTGGCAAAATTTTAGTGATATTTCTACGGAAGAGCATGACTTCTTATTTTTTCCAAAGAACTCAAGGAGAAGACAAAGACTAAGTTTTTCAGAAATACTTCATTCATTTTTGAAACTAATCTTTCAGAACATCCATTTCTAACTAGGGTCTCCTAAGGTCAAACAATGGCTCTGATACCAACTGACATAGGCATCCCAAATGGGCCTGCCGAAGATGGTACCCGGGGTTTACTGAAGGCCCACTACCCGAAGAATAAGAAGATTCGGAAGCCCAAGATATTATTAAGGAAAGCTAGAGTTGTAATAGGAAGCATTATTTGTAATCTTGCGGGATGAGTTAGAAACCGTCCCGGACTCTGTAACTTGTACAACACGTATCCCTCGGCTCCGCCTCCTATATAAGGGGGAGTCGAGGGACGAAGAAAGCATCGAATCATTGTCTCTCAAACCCTAGTTTTCATAATCGTCGAGTACTTTTCGGCTGTAACCTTCGAGATCTACTTGCCCTCTACTTCCAACTAAACCCTAGTCTACAACCCGTAGGCGTTGACAAGTTAATACCTTGTCAATTGGCGCCGTCTGTGGGAATTAGAGGCGTCAAGGATCTGATCTCGATGGCACGTTCAAGATCGTCGACTTCATCAACCGCAAGATCGTCGACTTCATCAACCGCAAGCAACGCGATGGATCGAGGTAAACAGGTCGCACTGGTCTTGTCGATTTTGTTCCTCACCCGCCCTCCCGTTTGGATGCATATACGTATCTGGAGGAGCCTATGGAGATGACGTTCGGAAGATTTCACTTTCGCGTCGAGAAAGAGGGATCGTATCGTGTCGAAATTCCGATTTCGTCGGGATCGTCGGCGGTCGATTCCGATTTTTCAAGCTATACATCGTCAACCAAATCAGGAGAGGAAGAAACTTCGTCGTCACGCTTCATCAGCACCAGGGCAAAAGAAAAACTTGCCAAGATCTTCAGCGACATATCGTTTGAGTCATCTGCGGACTCATATATAAGCGATGGCTCAAGCAGTGTCGACAGCTACGCTTCATCGACAAATCTACTACAGTGGGCAAGGTCTTCGCCAATCTTCATGATGGTGTCACCAAACCCAACATAGATCTGAATACAAAGTATCATCAGATTTATGTCATCGGAGAACCAAGTCATGATCAGGAGGAAACATCTGAGGCTTTCGACGACTTGGGAAATCCATACGTCGATCCCTCTGATTTGCGACGAGGCCTAGGCAATAAATATATCGGGCCACAACCGCGAGACAGAGTACGACTTCCGCAAGCAGCATGGGACAGAGCCGCAAGAGCTATGGATGGCTCAGAACCAATGGCTACCACAGCCACACCGGAAGAATTACAAGCATATCAATATAGACTCGCACGAGCTGCAAGGGAATTGGAAAAACGAGACAGTGAGCTAAACGAAGAAAAGAGGCAGCCTCTACATCAAGTAGGCGAAGGGCGAGCTGAGTCGACAATCTAGAACTTCGGGTGATAGCCACAGAGAAGCTCGGAACAGAGCAAGATCAAGGTTACAAAACGTACCTGAAGGAGAAAGAGAGCACTTGGTTCAAAACCTCGACATGTCTTTTATGTCGATAGACACGAGAGGAAATATCATACCCAAGACACCAGAAGCTGGGTATATGGCGACACAAGCTTTCATCCTTGCATCCAAACCACCCCCAGGAGATCCAAGGGGGGCATTGTACAACATGGCAATGGCAGGAGTTGGAGCCATGGGGACGGCGTTTGTAACAACACCTCCCGAAGGAACAGCAAGGCAAAATAGTCCACGACCCTGCGGCGACAGCAGCGAGCTCCCGAAGGACCAAGTGGAGCAAGGGACACGGCAAGCACAAGCAAGGGTCGACAGAGCGCGACAAGCGGAAGGGAACATCGGCGGTCCCCGCAGTTAAACGACGAGGATATGTGTGGCTTGCCGTGCGTCACGAGGAGAGTTCGAAAAACTCGAGTCCCTTCAGGATTCAAGTTACCTGATAACTTCAAGAAATTCGACGGCCTTCAAGATCCAGAGGATTGGCTGGTGGATTATCTCGAGACAGTGAAGCTCACAGGAGGAACCAGAGCAACAGCTATGCAAAGCATCCAGGTACATTTGAGTGGAGCCGCACGATCGTGGATAAAGAAACTTCCTCCAGGATCTATCGACAGCTGGGAAAGCTTCGAGGACGTGTTCGTCAAGAACTTCCGGTCCATGTGCAAGAAACCTGCGTTATTAGAGGAGTTGAGAGCGTGCCGACAAAAGCCAGACGAGCCAATGAGAAAATATATCCAAAGGTGGAACATCATCAAAAACTGGGCAGAAAATATATCTGACGAGAGGGCGATAGATGCGTTTGTCGCAGGAATCAGGCGTGGAGATTTTGTCGAGGATTTGGGGAGGACCAATCCAAAGACAGTATCTGCTTTAATGGAAATAGCAAATAGATGGGCAGATGGAGAAGATGCTGTTCACAACAAACGGCATAGGTCGCCAGAGGAAGACCGCGGTCGAAACTATCAACCAAGGCGACGATTTCCTCAGCGATTCCGAGCTATGATGCTCCGGGTCAAATTTCGGCGAGGCTTCCGAGCAAACACCGGAGGAAACAACGAGAGATGATTATCGAGAAGCAATGAGCAACGAGGCGACAATAGAGATGACTCTCGAAACAATAGGCAAAATAGTGGGCCAAGGTTCCGAGAGGCCTTTCGTGTCTCCCGAAGAGATGATGAACGGGCCGTGTCGGATGCATTTTTCCTCGACGACGAACGGAAAAAGACGAGTCGGGACACCCGCGGAAAGATTGTCGCAATTTCCGGGCAATGTTAAGGTGGGCAGGGCATGCTAATGCTCAGGCAGCACAGAGAAATCCTCGGGAACCCAGGAGTGAGATTCACTTGCCACCTCCTCCCGCGATTACGGACGACAATCGACATCAGCTCAGAATAGCGGCAGCACCTCCACCACCGCCCTACGTTGATCCTAACTCTAACGGAGCGGTCTCGATGATTCAGAAGGGAAGGCCATCCAATAGAACTCAGAAAGTAATCTCGCGACAGGTGTTTATGGCAGAAAAAATGCCTCCACCAACAGTCGAGTACCTTAATTGGTCAGGGCAAGACATTGGTTTCACTATAGCGGACCATCCACAGCAAGTTCCTCGACCAGGGCAGTCAGCACTCATACTACCAGCAGTTATCGCAGGATTTGACGTATCTCGCGTGTTTATAGATGGTGGCAGCAGCTTAAACCTTATGTACGCAGATACATTAAGGAAAATGAACATATCCCTAGCAAACCTGAAGCCAACTGACACGAGATTCCACGGTATCACACCAGAGAAGCCAAGCTATCCGCTGGGGAAGATTAATCTCGACGTTCAGTTCGGGACCCGAGAAAATTACAGGATCGAGAAGCTGGAGTTCGAAGTCGTCGATTTTCCGTCACAGTACCACGCTCTGTTGGGTCGACCAGCATATGCTAGATTTATGGCGGTACCACATTACACGTACCTGCTGTGGAGGATGCCTGGACCTAAGGGACCAATCACAGTCAAAGGAAGCTTTGCCCTAGCCGATAAATGTGATAAGGATTTTCATCGAATATCAGAAACTTTCGGGATGCAAGCTGAGTATTTGGCGTCAAGGCACATGACTGACTACGACGTGCTGCCAGACATTAGAAGGCCAAATAAAGAATCAACTTTCAACACTGAGAAAAATTCTAAGGAGGTGCAGATTCACCCGACAGACCCAAAAAAGACGACGTCCATCGCAAACAACATGGACCTCGCATAGGAAAGCGCGCTCGTCGAGTTCCTCCGTGAGAACTGGAAAATCTTCGCATGGTGTCCAGTCGACATGCCGAGAGTACCCGAGGAACTTGCCGAGCACCACCTAAACTTGGATCCACTAGCGAGACCAATCAAACAACCCTTGCGACGTTTTTCGGAACCAAACCGCAAGGCTATGCTGTCAGAAATTGATCGACTAAGAGAAGCTGGTTTTATCAAGGAGTTGCACACAGAGGCCACATGGGTAGCAAATCCTGTGTTGGTGCCGAAGAAAAACACTAAGGTCCTTCGCATGTGCGTCGACTTTACGTGTCTCAATAAACATTGTCCAAAGGATCACTTTCCCTCCCGAGGATCGACCAAATTATCGACTCCACGGCAGGATGTGAACGTCTTTCCTTTTTGGACGCATATTCTGGTTATAACCAGATCAGATTAAAAGAAGAAGATGAAGTAAAAACAGCGTTCATCACACCTTACGGCGTGTTTTGCTACAGAACACTGCCCTTTGGTCTGAAAAACGCGGGAGCAACATATCAGAGGATGATGCAGAAGTGTTTGGCGACACAGATTGGAAAAAATGTGCAAGTATACATAGACGATGTCGTCATAACGTCAAAAAAGGGGACGACGCTGATCGAGGATCTCAAGGAAACCTTTGACAACCTCGACAAATTCTGCCTCAAGCTGAACCCGACGAAGTGCTCCTTCGGCGTCCCAGCAGGAGAACTTCTTGGGTTCCTAGCTTCAGCAAGAGGGATTGAAGCACATCCCGACAAAATACAAGCTATCGTAACAATGAGGAAGCCAACAAAGTTTAAAGAAATACAGCAATTAACTGGGCGAGTCGCAGCTTTAAGCAGATTCGTCGCCAGGCTGGGAGAAAAAGCGTTACCGTTCTACGCTTTGATAAAGCAAGGGGAGAAATTTAAGTGGAACGAAGAAGCCGATAGAGCTTTCGAGGATCTGAAACGCACAATCTCGACACCACCAATCTTGGTGGCGCCGAAGGAAAAGGAACCTCTCCTGCTGTACATTGCAGCCACACCCCAAGTGGTTAGCACGGTGCTAGTTGTCGAAAGAGAAGAAGAAGGGAAACTCCATGGAGTGCAAAGGCCGGTATATTTCATCAGTGAAGTTTTATCGCCTTCCAAACAGCGGTACCCGCAGTACCAGAAGCTAGCATATTGAGTAATTACAACAGCAAGAAAGTTGCGCCACTATTTTTCGGCACACCCGATAATAGTAGTCAATGAAGCACCTCTCTCAAATATATTGAACAATCCAGAAGCTACAGGGCGTGTCTCCCTTTGGGGAATAGAACTTTCCCCTCGGGACATCACGTATGAAAAAAGAAAGGCAATCAAGTCACAAGTTTTGCCAGATTTCATTGCAGAGTGGATGGAGCTGCAAAACACAGGACCCCTAGATTTGTCGAGAACTTGGACTATGAACTTTGATGGATCCAAGAGAGTAGAAGGAGCTGGCGCAGGAGTGATACTTATATCACCTGAAGGCGACAAATTAAAGTATGTCCTACGGATGATGTTCCCAAACGCATCCAACAACGAAGCAGAATACGAAGCCCTCATACACGGGATGAAGATGGCGAAAGCTTGCGGCGCAACTCGACTAAAAATCTTTGGCGAATCACAGTTGGTGGCTCAGCAAGTTATGAACCAATGTGATGCAGTCAATGATAGCATGATAGCATACAAAGAGGTGTACAATGAGCTTGAGAAGCTGTTTGATGGATGCGAGGTAAATCACATCATTAGGTTGAGCAACGATGAAGCCGATGTTCTCGCAAACATCGGGTCGCAGTGCCTCCCAATCCCGCCAGGTGTATTTTGGGAAGAAATAGCGGAGTGATCCACAAAGCCGAAGAAAGCGCAGAAAAAAGCAAAAGAAGAAAAATCTTCGGCGCCCCTCAAAGAGGCCGTCGAGGACGAAGAAGACCAGGAGCTTGTGATGATGGTAGAAGTCCCTTGGATGCAAGCCTACATATCGTATATCCTCAGGAAAGAAATACCCGACGATCCAGTTGTGGCAAGGCGAATTATTCGACGGTCCAAAGCTTTCACAGTGATCAAAGGGGAGTTATACAAGCGAAGTATTTCAGGCGTCCTGCAAAGGTGTGTCACACCCGAAGAAGGAAGGATAATCCTAAAGGATGTGCATGAAGGAATATGTGGTCACCATGCGAGCAGTCGAGCTATCGCAGCCAAGGTTTTTCGGGCAGGATTTTACTGGTTGACAGCAATCGAGGATGCAAAAGAGATAGTAAGAACCTGCGACGCGTGCCAAAGGTTCGCCGCAAAACCTCACTCTCCGGCGGCAGATCTGATGCCAATACCATTGTCGTGGCCTTTTGCCCAATGGGGACTCGATATGGTGGGCAAGTTGCACAAAGCTTCGCCAGGAGGATATGAGTACATGTTGGTTGCTGTCGACAAATTCACAAAGTGGGTAGAAGCGAAGCCAATAAATTCACCAGATGCACCATCAGCAATAAAGTTTGTGAAAGGCCTCGTTTTTCGGTTCGGAGTGCCTCATAGCATTATCACAGACAACGGTACAAATTTTACATCCAAGGAATTCAAGGAGTACTGCGCAGAAGTAGGCATTAAATTGCACTTTACGTCAGTTGGGCACCCGCAAACCAATGGCCAAGTTGAGAAAGCCAATGGCATCATCTGCAACGGTATCAAAAAGCGCTTGCTAGGACCGCTTGAGAAGGCTCGACATACCTGGCCAGAAGAATTGCCAAGTGTTTTGTGGAGCATCCGAACAACACCAAATACGGCGACACAAGAAACTCCGTTCTTCCTCGTCCACGGAGCTGAGGCAGTACTACCAATTGAGATAGAGCATGATTCTCCAAGAGTGACAGAGTATGACGAGGAAACTTCAAGAAAAGCTTTGGAGGACGACGTAGACGCACTCGATGAAGCTCGAGATGAAGTACTTTCACGAGTCACCAAATACCAGCAGGACCTCAAAAACTACCACAGTCGACGGTTAAGGCCAAGATCTTTCCAGGTCGGAGATTTGGTCTTACGGTTAAATCAAAAAAGTACTGAAAAGCTCGAATCACCATGGCTAGGCCCTTACGTCGTCACGGAAGTCATCGACGGAGGAGCATACAGGATCAAGGACAAGAAGACGGGGGCTCCCGAGAAAAACCCCTGGAACGTGGCGCAGCTCAGGCGGTTCTACGCCTAGAGTCGAAATATAGTCCTCCTTTGTAAAAATAAAATGTACTGAAACGCCCGCGAGTTTTTAGACGCACTCTTTTCCTTTTCGGGGCACCGAGTGGGGCCGGAAAGGTTTTTAATGAGGCGGGCTCACGGTGCTGCAATATAGTAAAGATAGTGGAGATACACTTCTTATTCTTCGACACGCTCGGGGGCTCGACGCCTTCAAGTTACAAAATATATACAATATAGATAAACTAGACTTACCGAAATATTTCGCCTTGGTACAATAATACCTCGCCAAATAGAACATCGGAAGCTAACAACTACAAATACAGTATACTCGTCAAAATCTTATTGCTTTGGTCTGAAAACCTCGCAACAAAAATATAGAACTTCGACACCAAGACACTCGGGGGCTTGTAACCCATCGATGGAAAAATAAAATATATCTTCTTGCGACAAGAGGAGAAAATCTTTGAGGTAGCAAAACAGTATAAACTCCAGCCAAAGGCTCGGGGGCTCGGCGATCAAAAATAGAAACAATACATATTTACAGAGTTCACAGCTTTACAAGCTCTTTGATCATGTTTACAAATCCATAAAGATGTATCAATGGTGGAACTACAGCAAGAAAAAGGAAAAAACCCTCAATGGATACCTAGCACGTGGTCTATGGTTATTCGCTCATTGGAAGGACGAGTACTATGCTCGGCATAGCTTCCCTTCACGAAGAACTCAACATCCATCCGAAGAAGTTCATCCATCATATCTTCGGCGACAGGAGTCACCAGATCATCAATCTTGCCCATATTTCTTTTCTTCTTCGACATTTTAGCCAGGCACGTCGGAACAATTTGATCCATGGGTAATCTTGGATAGCAAATTTTTATCATCATCATGGCAAATCTTGCGCCAGCAGAGAGTTGAGCTCGCACAAAGCCATGGATTCGAGGAGCATCTCGAAATTTTTCCATTAAAGCAGGAAGGGTTTCTGGCATCTTATTCCGAGGGAACATGGTTCCATAAACTAAAAATAAAGTCTTCGTACAGAAGTCAAGGAAGTCACGGACCTGAGCCGCGCGATCTTGGAATCTGACAATTTGGCGGGTACGCTCAGGAGTAACCCAAAAGTTAGAGCCATGTTGGGCAGCCAGTTTAAGCAGAACATTGGCTCGAGCTTCAACACGTTGATCTTTGGCAGCAGTATCCAAAAATGAGCCTGGTACAGCAAAAAAATTGTCAAGGAAGGAAAAAACAGCAAGAACAACATCCAACATGGTTATGAACAGGAAACATACCTGTCATGTCCAGGCTGGCGTCAGTCATTAGCTGAAGCATATAATTCTCGCGAGAAGAAGCTTCGGTAGCCTCAGCAACAGCAGCATCCTTCGCAGCAATAGCTTCTTTCGCCTGTTGAAGGGCAATTTTCTCTCTCTTGGATGCTTGTCGAGATTGCTCCATCATCGCAAGAGTTTGTTTTTTCATGGATTGGAGTTGTTGGCGAAGTTCTTGCAAATCTTGTGACAAATGTTCACTTTAAAAATTTCCGATAAGGGTTTTCTTCGAGAATGAAGAAGCAGGCGAAGTATCGGCAGAGCAAGGATTGGTCGAGTAGTTATCAAATATCAACTGGAAAAGAAAGTCTCAGAATCAATGATAGTGCAAAGTAGAATTTCATTGATCTTCGGGAAATTTACATGGACATTACAGGAGTTCTCCAAAAGGACTACTAAGGTAATTGTCGCCAAAGCTAACATGGCGACAATAGCAAAAGAAACAGAAAAAACAAAGAAAGAAAGGAAGAGGCATTCAACTAGACCTCCGGCCTTGATGAGCTAGGAGTTGCAGATGGCTTGATCCTGAGATAGGCCAAGATTTTCTTCGTGTTGGGCTTGGCTGCCTTGATCAAAGATCGCCATTTTGTTTGCTCTATCTGTTCGGTGTCGCCAACTTTCATCCAGTCAACAGTTTGTTGGCTGTCGGCGACCAAGGCAACAGTGCTTTCGACAGCAATCTTCATGTTCTCCTGGCGCATCTTCAGTCCAAGATCTTCTGGTGGATTGAAGTCCTTGGCAAGAGCAAGGAAAGTCTTGGGCTCCTCTTTCTTTGGGAAGAAGTAGGGGAACAGCCTTGATAATCCTGTGTCAGCATGCTCCATGCCCTCGCGAACTTCGGTTCCATGAAACTCCAGGAAAGAAAGTGCGTCAAGGAGAGGATCATTGTCGGGATCTTCAAGCTCAAATTCTTGGTTTGTTTTACCTGCCGCAGAAAATATATGTTGGTCGACAGCAAGCAAGGAAAAGCAAGTCTAAGAAAGATAGAAGGGATCGGCAAAATTACCAAGGAAACGCCGATTCTGCGTATTCAAGCGCTTGATGATCGCCTGTTCACGAGTAGCCTGGGCGGCCTTGTGTTCATTCAAAGCAGTTTCGGCGTCATCAAGTCTTTTTTGCAGATCTTCGACACCAGCAGCTTTTGCCTTGGCCTTCTCAGCCTCTGCTTTAGCTTGGCTAGCGTCAAGTTCAGCTTTCTTGCGAGCCGTTTCACTTTGCTCCAGTTTCTGAGCAAGAGTGTCGACAAGCTTGTTGGCTTCTGCAAGTTTCTCTGCCAAAATTGTAAAGAATCGTCAAAATTGCGACAAAACAGGAGCAAGAAGTTACAAACAAGGGTCATCAAAAAGTTATTACCTTCAGTCTTGCTGGCATATTCACGGTACCCAATGAATTGGGCACCGATACGAACAAGCTCTTTGATCATAGGCTGTCAAAAAAGAACAAAGAAAGAAAACGTCGATATGGGAAAAATAATGAGGCATAAAGAAGCAAACAGAGGAAATATAGATAGTGACAAGCAAATTAAGAACTTACATCATCCAAGAGAGGATTGGAGGAGCTACCCAATTGGAGGGTAGGCTCCACGATCGTTTCCACCCTTGTCCTTTTTGGTGAAGGGACAAGAGGGCTTGAAGGAGGAGTGGGAGCGCCAACGTTTTGTTGAGGAGGCGAGGATTCCTTTCCTTCAACTGGCGTCTCCGAAACAATTAAAGTATGTGATGTACTCGTTCGAGCAGCCACATCAAGAGTTGGTACTTCTTCCTCATCATCACTGTGATTAAAAGTCGACAGCATAAAAAGCAAGATAGACAAAAATCTTCGAGTACAAAAATAAGGGGAAATAAAAGTGACTTACGAGCTGATGAGGGATTCAAGATATGGATCATAAGTTGCCTTCTGACGTGAAGGACCAACTTCTTCGTCTTTGGAGGTGCCGGAATCTTCGGCATCATTCCTCTTCCTTTTGTTCCTTGGAGAAACAGCAGGAGGAGGAGATTGTGCCGATGCAGTGCCTTCGGAGGCAGCCTCCTGATACGTCTCCGACGTATCGATAATTTCTTATGTTCCATGCCACATTATTGATGTTATCTACATGTTTTATGCACACTTTATGTCATATTCGTGCATTTTCTGGAACTAACCTATTAACAAGATGCCGAAGTGCCGTTCTCGTTTTCTGCTGTTTTTGGTTTCAGAAATCCTAGTAACGAAATATTCTCGGAATCGGACGAAATCAACGCCCAAGTTCCTATTTTCACCGGAAGCATCCAGAACACCCGGGAAGGACCGAGAGGGGGCACCGGGCCCCCGGACCATAGGCCGGCGCGGCCCAGGCCCTGGCCGCGCCGCCCTATGGTGTCGTTGCCCCTTCGACCCTCCTGCGCCGCCTCTTCGCCTATATAAAGCCCCAGGATCGAAAACCCTGATACGTTCGACGAAACCCACAGAAACCTTCCAGAGCCGCCGCCATCGCGAAGCCAAGATCTGGGGGACAGGAGTCTCTGTTCCGGCACGCTGCCGAACGGGGAAGTGCCCCGGAAGGCTTCTCCATCGACACCGCTGCCATCTCCACCGCCATCTTCATCACCGCTGCTGCTCCCATGAGGAGGGAGTAGGTCTCCATCGAGGCTCGGGGGCTGTACCGGTAGCTATGTGGTTCATCTCTCTCCTATGTGCTTCAATACAATAATCTCATGAGCTGCCTTACATGATTGAGATTCATATGATGATGCTTGTAATCTAGATGTCATTATGCTAGTCAAGTGAGTTTTACTTATGTGATCTCCGGAGACCCCTTGTCCCACGTGTGTAAAGGTGACGAGTGTGTACACCGTGTGGGTCTCTTAGGCTATATTTCACAGAATACTTATTCACTGTTGAATGGCATAGTGAAGTGCTTATTTATATCTCTTTATGATTGCAATATATTTTGTATCACAATTTATCTATGTGCTACTCTAGCAATGTTATTAAAGTAGTTTTATTCCTCCTGCACGATGTAATGGTGACAAGTGTGTGCATCCGTGTTAGTACTTGGTTTATGCTATGATCATGATCTCTTGTAGATTGCGAAGTTAACTATTGCTATGATAGTATTGATGTGATCTATTCCTCCTACATATGCATGAAGGTGACAGTGTGCATGCTATGTTAGTACTTGGTTTAGTCTTTTGATCTATCTTGCACTATAAGGTTACTAAAATATGAACATTAATTGTGGAGCTTGTTAACTCCGGCATTGAGGGTTCGTGTAATCCTACGCAATGTGTTCATCATCCAACAAAAGTGTAGAGTATGCATTTATCTATTCTGTTATGTGATCAATGTTGAGAGTGTCCACTAGTGAAAGTCTAATCCCTAGGCCTTGTTCCTAAATACTGCTATCGCTGCTTGTTTACTGTTTTACTGTGTTACTACTGCTGCAATACTACCACCATCAACTACACGCCAGCAAGCTATTTTCTGGCACCGTTGCTACTGCTCATATATATTCATACCACCTGTATTTCACTATCTCTTCGCCGAACTAGTGCACCTATTAGGTGTGTTGGGGACACAAGAGACTTCTTGCTTTGTGGTTGCAGGGTTGCATGAGAGGGATATCTTTGACCTCTTCCTCCCTGAGTTCGATAAACCTTGGGTGATCCACTTAAGGGAAAACTTGCTGCTGTTCTACAAACCTCTGCTCTTGGAGGCCCAACACTGTCTACAGGAAAAGGAGGGGGAAGTAGACATCAAGCTATTTTCTGGCACCGTTGCCGGGGAGGAAAGGTAAAAGGTACTCACACTCCGGACCTCGGCTACCAAGCTATTTTCCGCTGTCGTAAGTACTCAAAGCTATTTCCTTTAGATCCTGCAATTGCATCTTTTTGTTTCTTGTTTACACTAGTTTGGCATAATGGACAAGAATGAGCTTCTATTTCTATTTCCTGATTTAAAACATGGATTGTTTGATGCGAAAATTAAAAAACCTATGGAACCTTATTTACATGCTAGTAGTAATATTAGTATGAACGCTTTGAACACCATTGTTGATAATAATATAGAAAGTTCTAAGCTTGGGGAAGCTGGTTTTCATGATCTTTTTAGTCCCCCAAGCATCGAGGAGAAAATTTTCTTTGATGATACTTTGCCTCCCATATATGATGATTATAATGATAGTGGTCTTTTGGTGCCACCTACTATGGAGAGTAAATTTTGTTGTGATTATACTATGCCTCCAACACTTGATGAGAATAATAATGATAACTACTTTGTTGAATTTGCTCCCACTACAACTAATAAAATTGACTATGCTTATGTTGGGAGTAGTAATAATTTTATGCATGAGACTCATGATAAGAATGTTTCATTTGATAGTTATATTGTTGAGTTTGCTCATGTTGCTACTGAAAGTTATTATGAGAGAGGAAAATATGGTTGCAAAAATTTTCATGTTACCAAAACACCTCTCTATGTGCTGAAATTTTTGAAGCTATACTTGTTTTATCTTCCTATGCTTGTTACTTTGCTCTTCATGAACTTGTTTATTTACAAGATTCCCATGCATAGGAAGCATGTTAGACTTAAATGTGTTTTGAATTTGCCTTTTGATGCTCTCTTTTTCTTCAAATACTATTTCTTGCGAGTGCATCATTAAAACTGCTGAGCCCATCTTAATGGCTATAAAGAAAAGAACTTCTTGGGAGATAACCCATGTGTTATTTTGCTACAGTATTTTGTTTTATATTTGTTTTTTGGAAGTTGTTTACTACTGTAGCAACCTCTCCTTATCTTAGTTTTGTGTTTTGTTGTGCCAAGTGAAGTCTCTAATCGAAGGTTGATACTAGATTTGGATTTCTGCGCAGAAACAGATTTCTATCTGTCACGAATCTGGGCTGTTTTCTCTGTAGAAAAATCAGAAAAATATGCCAATTTACGTGCGTGTTCCTCAGATATGTACGCAACTTTCATTAGTTTTGAGTTTTCTGATCTGAGCAACGGAAGTATTTATTAGAAATTCGTCTTTACGGACTGTTCTGTTTTGACAGATTCTGCCTTTTATTTCGCATTGCCTCTTTTGCTATGTGGGATGGATTTCTTTGTTCCATTAAACTCCAGTAGCTTTGAGCAATGTCCAGAAGTGTTAAGAATGATTGTGTCACCTCTGAACATGTGAGTTTTTGATTATGTACTAACCCCTCTAATGAAGTTTATGAGAAGTTTGGTGTGAAGGAAGTTTTCAAGGGTCAAGAGAGGAGGATGATATACTATGATCAAGAAGAGTGAAAGCTCTAAGCTTGGGGATGCCCCGGTGGTTCACCCCTGCATATATCAAGAAGACTCAAGCGTCTAAGCTTGGGGATGCCCAAGGCATCCCCTTCTTCATCGACAACATTATCAGGTTCCTCCCCTGAAACTATATTTTTATTCGGTCACATCTTATGTGCTTTACTTGGAGCGTCTGTATGCTTTTATTTTTTGTTTTTGTTTGAATAAATTGGATTACATCATGCTTGTGTGGGAGAGAGACACGCTCCGCTGTTGCATATGAACACATGTGTTCTTAGCTTTTAGTATTCATGGCGAAGTTTCTTCTTCGTTAAATTGTTATATGGTTGGATTTGGAAAATGATACATGTAGTAATTTGCTATAATGTCTTGGGTAATGTGATACTTGGCAATTGTTGTGCTCATGTTTAAGCTCTCACATCACATACTTTGCACCCATTAATGAAGAAATACATAGAGCTTGCTAAAATTTGGTTTGCATAATTGGTCTCTCTAAGGTCTAGATAATTTCTAGTATTGAGTTTGAACAACAAGGAAGACGGTGTAGAGTCTTATAATGTTTTCAATATGTCTTTTATGTGAGTTTTGCTGCACCGGTTCATACTTATGTTTGTTTCAAATAAACCTTGCTAGCCTAAATCTTGTATCGAGAGGGAATACTTCTCATGCATCCAAAATACTTGAGCCAATCACTATGCCATTTGTGTCCACCATACCTACCTACTACATGGTATTTTCCGCCATTCCAAAGTAAATTGCTTGAGTGCTACCTTTAAAATTCCATCATTCACCTTTGCAATATATAGCTCATGGGACAAATAGCTTAAAAACTATTGTGGTATTGAATATGTAATTATGCACTTTATCTCTTATTAAGTTGCTTGTTGTGCGATAACCATGATTCATCGGGGACGCCATCAACTACTCTTTGTTGAATTTCATGTGAGTTGCTATGCATGTTCGTCTTGTCCGAAGTAAGAGCGATCTACCACCTTATGGTTAAGCATGCATATTGTTAGAGAAGAACATTGGGCCGCTAACTAAAGCCATGATCCATGGTGGAAGTTTCAGTTTTGGACAAATATCCTCAATCTCATATGAGAAAAATTATTAATTGTTGTTACATGCTTGTGCATAAAAGAGGAGTCCATTATCTGTTGTCTATGTTGTCCCGGTATGGATGTCTAAGTTGAGAATAATCAATAGCGAGAAATCCAATGCGAGCTTTCTCCTTAGACCTTTGTACAGAGCGGCATAGAGGTACCCCTTTGTGACACTTGGTTAAAACATGTGCATTGCGATGATCCGGTAGTCCAAGCTAATTAGGACAAGGTGCGGGCACTATTAGTATACTATGCATGAGGCTTGCAACTTGTAAGATATAATTTACATGATACATATGCTTTATTACTACCGTTGACAAAATTGTTTCATGTTTTCAAAATCAAAGCTCTAGCACAAATATAGCAATCGATGCTTTTCCTCTATGGAGGACCATTCTTTTACTTTCATTGTTGAGTCAGTTCACCTATTTCTCTCCACCTCAAGAAGCAAACACTTGTGTGAACTGTGCATTGATTCCTACATACTTGCATATTGCACTTATTATATTACTCTATGTTGACAACTATCCATGAGATATACATGTTATAAGTTGAAAGCAACCGCTGAAACTTAATCTTCTTTTGTGTTGCTTCAATGCCTTTACTTTGAATTATTGCTTTATGAGTTAACTCTTATGCAAAGACATATTGATGCTTGTCTTGAATTGCTATTCATGAAAAGTCTTTGCTATATGATTCACTTGTTTACTCATGTCATATACATTGTTTTGATCGCTGCATTCACTACATATGCTTTACAAATAGTATGATCAAGGTTATGATGGCATGTCACTCCAGAAATTATCCGTGTTATCGTTTTACCTCGCTCGGGACGAGCAGAACTAAGCTTGGGGATGCTGATACGTCTCCGACGTATCGATAATTTCTTATGTTCCATGCCACATTATTGATGTTATCTACATGTTTTATGCACACTTTATGTCATATTCGTGCATTTTCTCGGAACTAACCTATTAACAAGATGCCAAAGTGCCGGTCCTCGTTTTCTCGCTGTTTTTGGTTTCAGAAATCCTAGTAACGAAATATTCTCGGAATCGGACGAAATCAACGCCCAAGTTCCTATTTTCACCGGAAGCATCCGGAACACCCGGGAAGGACCGGAGGGGGGCACCGGGCCCCCAGACCATAGGCCGGCGCGGCCCGGGCCCCGGCCGCGCCGCCCTATGGTGTCGTCGCCCTTCGACCCTCCCGCGCCGCCTCTTCGCCTATATAAAGCCCCTGGATCGAAAACCCCGATACGTTCGACGAAACCCACGAAACCTTCCGGAGCCGCCGCCATCGCGAAGCCAAGATCTGGGGGACAGGAGTCTCTGTTCCGGCACGCTGCCGGAACGGGGAAGTGCCCCTGGAAGGCTTCTCCATCGACACCGCTGCCATCTCCACCGCCATCTTCATCACCGCTGCTGCTCCCATGAGGAGGGAGTAGTTCTCCATCGAGGCTCGGGGCTGTACCGGTAGCTATGTGGTTCATCTCTCTCCTATGTGCTTCAATACAATAATCTCATGAGCTACCTTACATGATTGAGATTCATATGATGATGCTTGTAATCTAGATGTCATTATGCTAGTCAAGTGAGTTTTACTTATGTGATCTCCGGAGACCCCTTGTCCCACGTGTGTAAAGGTGACAGTGTGTGCACCGTGTGGGTCTCTTAGGCTATATTTCACAGAATACTTATTCACTGTTGAATGGCATAGTGAAGTGCTTATTTATATCTCTTTATGATTGCAATATATTTTGTATCACAATTTATCTATGTGCTACTCTAGCAATGTTATTAAAGTAGTTTTATTCCTCCTGCACGATGTAATGGTGACAGTGTGTGCATCCGTGTTAGTACTTGGTTTATGCTATGATCATGATCTCTTGTAGATTGCGAAGTTAACTATTGCTATGATAGTATTGATGTGATCTATTCCTCCTACATATGCATGAAGGTGACAATGTGCATGCTATGTTAGTACTTGGTTTAGTCTTTTGATCTATCTTACACTATAAGGTTACTAAAATATGAACATTAATTGTGGAGCTTGTTAACTCCGGCATTGAGGGTTCGTGTAATCCTACGCAATGTGTTCATCATCCAACAAAAGTGTAGAGTATGCATTTATCTATTCTGTTATGTGATCAATGTTGAGAGTGTCCACTAGTGAAAGTCTAATCCCTAGGCCTTGTTCCTAAATATCGCTATCGCTGCTTGTTTATCTGTTTTACCGTGTTACTATCGCTGCAATACTACCACCATCAACTACATGCCAGCAAGCTATTTTCTGGCACCGTTGCTACTGCTCATATATATTCATACCACCTGTATTTCACTATCTCTTCGCCGAACTAGTGCACCTATTAGGTGTGTTGGGGACACAAGAGACTTCTTGCTTTGTGGTTGCAGGGTTGCATGAGAGGGATATCTTTGACCTCTTCCTCCCTGAGTTCGATAAACCTTGGGTGATCCACTTAAGGGAAAACTTGCTGCTGTTCTACAAACCTCTGCTCTTGGAGGCCCAACACTGTCTACAGGAAAAGGAGGGGGAAGTAGACATCACCTCCTTTTCAGAACATCCCGCAGATTTTAGAGAATCCACGGGTTCATTCACAAAAGAGGGGGCATCTTGGTTGTCGTGGGTGACAACGGCCCTTTCCTCGACTTCTCCACTTTCAGGAAGGGGAGGAAGCGAGACAAGATTTGGATGGTTCTATACAAAAAATAGGGGAAGATGTCAAAAAAGGAGTTACAAAAAGATAGCAAGGCAATAACAAATCAATCGACAAAGTTTACCTTGGGAAGTGGATTAGTGGCGCTGTATGGTTTTACACGGCAAGAAGACGGGACAGGATCTTTTTTGCTGAGAGACGAGATTTTTCGGACAAGCTTCTCTAAGTCCTTGACCTCTAAATCCGCCGACAACCGATCTACGTCCTTGTCGCCAGCATACTTCCAGAGAGGGTATTTGCGAGCTTGAAGAGGCTGCACCCTAGTTCTAAGAAAATACGCTGTGATCTGAATACCTGACAAATCTTTGCCGCGAGTATTTTGCAACTCATGGATGCGAGTCATCAGGGCCTCTGTCGATATTTTTTCTTCTTCGGTGGCCTCTGCGTCCCAGGAGCGGCGGCGAAGGATTTTCTCGGCACCATCGAAATGAGGGATGTTGTCTTCAGCACATCCATGGTTCTCCTCTTGAATTTACAACCACTTCTTGCGCCACCCTTGAACTGAGTCAGGGAGTTTGACGTCGAAGTAATCGACGGTGGGGCGAATGGAAATTACAACGCCGCCTATATTATAGGCGACATTTGGAGAGCCATTGCGGCGACAGAAGAAAATGCGCTTCCATAGCGTCCAGTTAGGCTGGACGCCAAGGAAGGCTTCGCAGAGGGTGATGAAAATGGAGATGTGGAGGATAGAATTCAGCGTGAGGTGGTGAAGTTGCAGACCATAAACGAAAAGCATTCCGCGGAGGAAAGGATGAATGGGGGCGGAGAGACCGCGGATGAGGTGGTCGACAAAACTTACCCGATAACCCATTGGAGGGGTTGGGTAGCTTTCTTCACTAGGGAAGCACAGCGCCTTGGGCTTCTTGCTGATCCCCAGCTTCTTCAGGAGATTAATGTCCTGGGTGGAAATCTTGGACCTTTCCCACTCCGGGGCTCCCAGATCCACGGCAGCCATTGATGATTCTGGCGTGCTGTGCCTGATCAACCGACGCGGTGGCATCAACAATGGCGCGGGAATGCAGCTTGGAGAAGATGAGCTTAGGGAGTTGTGGAGTGCAGGAGGAGGTTTTGCAGATGAAAGCAGGGGGACGGCGCGAGCGGAAGTGCTCGAGGAGGAAGAAGGAGATCTTATATAGAGGTGCGGCGAAGCGGCGGACCGTTGGATGGGAAAAGTGTGCGGCAGATGATAGCCACGTGAAAACAAGGGTAAAAAAGTATTTTAACATTGGAGAAGTTACGGTACGTGCGCCAGAAAAAGCGGAGGACGTGTGTCCCCCACTTGCACGACGTGTCAAGATAGTGGATAAATTGGGCCCGCAAGGCAGCGGGAGAAGACTTGTCGTGATTTTCGGATTTGCAATCGTGGCTATCGTCAGCAATAGCGTCACCTTGGTGGAAGAAAAAATTCGCCTCAACAGCTTCATAAAAGGCGACATGGAAAATATTTGTGAGCCTTTGATCAAATACAAGTTTTTGATCAAATGCTCGGGGGCTACTTTGGAAAAATGAAAAGATCAAGAAAGACAAAATAGAAATGCCGTGAGCCTATGATCAAATACAAATATTTGTTCATAGTCTCGGGGGCTACTCCCATCGGGAGCGCTGTTCGCGCACCCGAGAAAATTGTAAAACTTCGGGAGAGAAAGAAAATATAGCGGCATAAGACGTCGAGCCTACACCCAAGCACAAGTCCTTGGCTGTAGCCTCGGGGGCTACTCCCATCGGGAACGTTGTTCGCGTGCCCGATGAAATTATAAAAAAGAAAGAAAGAATGAAAAGAAGAAAGATAGAAGAGCAAAAGAGTATATTTCGAGTTATAAATAACTCTGCATATACTCCCATCGGGAGAGCAATATAAGTCATCTTTGACTCAATAAAATGTGCCATTCCAACAGCCGAATAAGCACTCGACAATATATTCTCGAACGCCAAAGTTGCGATCAAATTCTGAATGCCGCAAAACTTTGCGAAGGTAAGACCCCAGATCCGTTCTGTGAGGCGTGGCGCCGTCTCTGACGTCGGTTTGCTACTTTTATCCGTATCAACAGATACGAAAAAAAATCCTAACGGACGCGTTAGGTACCCGAAAAATTTGACTGGGACTCGACAGAATGGTAAGACCTTAAGCGGCACCTGTCGAAGTTTACACCAGTATCCCGAGATCATGTCCAGGGACGTGATCTTGAAGTAGGTTTTTGCGGATTGCCACTAGAGCGGTTAACTAGTACCTGATCCGTCGATGAACTAGCCCCAACTACCATTATCCCTGTACAATATAGAAATTTATGTGAAGAAATATAGAAAAGTTAAAGTTGTTGAATAAAAATAAACAGTGGAGATTTTCCCTGACTCTACGATTCAAGCAAAATCTCGGGGGCTACTGACATAGGCATCCCAAATGGGCCTGCCGAAGATGGTACCCGGGGTTTACTGAAGGCCCACTACCCGAAGAATAAGAAGGTTCGGAAGCCCAAGATATTATTAAGGAAAGCTAGAGTTGTAATAGGAAGCATTATTTGTAATCTTGCGGGATGAGTTAGAAACCTTCCCGGACTCTGTAACTTGTACAACACGAATCCCTCGGCTTCGCCTCCTATATAAGGGGGAGTCGAGGGACGAAGAAAGCATCGAATCATTGTCTCTCAAACCCTAGTTTTCATAATCGTCGAGTACTTTTCGGCTGAAACCTTCGAGATCTACTTGCCCTCTACTTCCAACTAAACCCTAGTCTACAACCCGTAGGCATTGACAAGTTAATACCTTGTCACCAACTTGTCAACACCCGGATTTTTAAGTCCGGATGCCTATTATGTCATACATCGCAATCCCAGGAAATTGTTGTTGCGAGGCATAATAGTTAAGTATCACAGTCATCATTCATTACAACCCATAAATGTCTTACAACTTGGAATCACATGATCCATATTACACGAATAGTTGATCTAATGATCAACGAACAAACACAAGTTCATAGCGGAAGCGTAAGATACAAGGACTCTCTAGTCCACAGGCCAACACTTGACGTTAGAAGCTCCTAGTTGTGGTAGACGTCCTGCTGATCGTCATCCTCGTACTGTTGCTCGGCTTCATATTCTGGCCATTTGAATAGCCAGGGACAAAGCCGTGAGTACTTTAAGTACTCGCAATCTAATACTAATGTAAGTACTAACATTACTATTGAGAGTGTTCTAAGCTCTAAGTTTATTTGCATAAAGCCAATTTTAGTTGATAAACATTTTAGTAAACCACTCCTCATGTGCTAACTAACTCAAGTGGGAACATTAGTGTCATTCCCACAACTCTGTTGTGATTCAAATTCAAAGTCACCGTTCAAGTTCAAGTTCAAATTCACCAGTCACATAGATATAAATTCTGATGACGGAAACAGTATGGCCTTTCCAATTGTCCATATCCGCGGACGCGGCTATTCGAATAGTTCTACACTCTGCAGAGGTTGCACACTTGTGCCACAATATTTGATTTCATCCGTCAGGGATAAAACCCCGAATAATCGTAACTCGAGCACGCGGATCATCAACCGTTAACCTTTCACTTACACACCCTAGTATAGGCACCTCTCCCCATGAGCTTGGCCTCCCGGTGAAAACCAACTCGTTAACCCGGGAACTGCACGAGGCTTGGCCGTACAATTCACCTCAATTCACATCATTTCTCAACAACGGAGGCAGCCTCAAGCGTAACCCCTATGACGTGTGTTCAGAGGGAACCCATACTAAGACACATAAATTTCCAGCTAAGCCTTACCCATAATCAGGTATTGTGGGGGTACTCAAAATTGGAATGGTATCGCACCCAACTCAATCATCAGTTTTAGTCATTTCACCAAGTCGAATTCATGTCATATTCACCTTCAAAATCTTTCAATGGAAATGACTCATCATTCCAAGGTTTTCAACATCATTATTTCATAAACACATGTTCCCATCTAGAGTAGTCATTTTTAGTTTAGCACTAGCATCTAGGTATGAGGGGTGCTATATACTTTGCTTGGCTTCTAGGCTAACTTTGATACTCTTGTATTAATCCAATATTATCCTAGTAAATCATGAATCAAAAAGTACTTTGATAAAACAAAAGTAAGTAAAACTTGTAAAGTAAAACTGGGAGATAGGATCATAAACATTAAGTAAATGGGTAATGCCTTGCTCATGGTGAGCTTTGCACTTTGCAAGAGTATTATCTTGCCTTGGTTGGGGAATTGGTCAAAGTGGTCTTCTTCTCCTTGGAAGTAGACCTCCTCCTCCTCTTGGTACTCCTCGGTACTAGCGTCTAAAATACGAAAGCGGGGTACACAATCATCGTACCAAACTAATTTACTAAACTAGGCACACTCATGAGCTACACACTTTAAACTAGCATCACACATTCTTATTGAGTTGGTGGATGTGTTCTTCTTATCCTTTAAGAAAAATAATTTCCTCTCATACTAATCTTAAATGTTACTTTGAATTATTCAGAGAAATAATTTCCTCTCATTATCTTATTAAGATTTAATTTCTCTTATGCATAATATGTGACCTAGGTTGTCCCAAGTCAACCTCTTCACACTTACCATTTTGAGAAAATGATTTAAATGAGGTGAGCACCTCATACCATTTAATTCTAGCATAGCAAAGATTTAATATCACCAACAATTCCTATGAGACCTAATTGACCAGAGTCTCTACTTCATTTGAAATTGGTGGTGACAAGATTTAAATGAGAGAAACTCTCTTATAAGATTTCTTAATAGTTTTGGACAATATCTTTGACTAGAAATAGCCATAAAGTCATTTAATTCAACTAGTCCATGATCATTCAAAGTAAGCATGGCATATTTTTGTAGAAACAATTACTATAAGTTAAATATGAATTATAGGAGTTGGAAATAACTGAAAAGCATTTATGGTTGATTTTTAAGAATTATTCTAAGGCAGAAAAGTCCCTGCCTTGTTTATTTTGTCTCTTTAATTCTACAACAGATCTAGGGTTCAATCCAGTGGCATTGTGTAGATAATTTCTTAAGGTTTCCAAAGATATAAAATTTGCAAAATTTGGCCTAGTAGATTTGTCCCTATTAAATTTCAAAGTTTGCATCAGATTGGGGTATTTCTCTATTTTTCAAATTTGAATTCAAACCGTGGGCTGGCGGGAGAACTTAACGGGCTAGGCAGAGAGGAAGGGAGTTGGGCCGGCCCAGCAACACAGCGGGCCAGCTGACAAGGTGGGATCCACCTGTCAGTGGGTTTCCACGCGCGAAGCGGTACGTTGAATGGGAGCCGTGCGATTAGAGGGAGATCGCACGATCGGGGAGCGTCGTCGTCGACGGCGAGAAGGGGACTCACTGGCGGCGGTGGTAGGGGGTCGGAGAGGCCGTCGGAGCTCAGGCGAGCGTCGGAGTGGTGCGCCGCGTCGTTGTCGAGGACGAGGATCTCCCTGGTAGCAGCGGCGTGTCCTGGGGTGGCCTCCTGCTCCGGCTTGCTCCGTGTACTGGCGGCGGCGGCGAGCTTGCGATTGGTGTGGGAGGAGGGAAGGTGAGTGGAGTGCTCAATTTGAGAGGGCGGGGGCTCCTTTTATAGCAGCTCCGAGCAAGGGCGGAGGGTCACGGTGACGGTGGCGCTGGCGCTCTCCCGTCGATCAACGGAGTGGGCGAGTGTACGGCTTGGCTCAGAAGTGCTCAGGGAACGTCTCGGTGAGCTCGGAACAGCGTTCGGTGGTCAAGCATAGTGGCGAGTGTCACGCGTCGATGCGTACTGTGGCGGACGTCGTCGTCCTCCCCGACGGCGACAGGGCACGGGAGAGCTCGTGGCAGCGTCTGGCGGGGTCCTGGTGCTGAGGTGAGTCATCGTGCAGGAGCTGGTGGCGAGGGTCATGCTGAGGCGACGAGGCGCAGCGTGCTCTGGCGCGTCCAGGGCGCTCGCCGTGCGCGCACTGGCGCGTGCATGGGCATGCCTGGGCGTGTCTGGGCGTGTTGATTTCTATATGCTGCGATGTGATTTTTCGACGTGGCAACGTTTGGTCGTGGTCAACTGAGTGAGAGGGAGAGAAGGGACATGGCGGTGCAGGCCAGAGGTGGCCAGAAATGGTGATGGCATGAGAGTGGCATGTCATGCCACGGCATGGCATGCTTGGGTCAAGTGGGCTTGCTCCAGTGATTGGCAAGTGGAGGAGGTGATGCAGTGAGGTGAGAGGAAGGTCCAGAGCATCAGAGGAGGGCAGGCTTGGACTTGGTCTCCTCCACAATTCGGTATGGGCATCAAATTTGTCCCTGCCCACCAAGTGTTTTTTAAAATGGCCGAAAGAACTTTATTTTTGAAATTTGCAATTCTTTTTGGTGGGTTGTAATCATATATTAAATGGAGTAGAATGGTGGTGGTTTGGTTCAATTTGGAGTTGGTTTGCAAAATCTCAAATTGCATATGATCTTGTATTTGTTTCAATGTCCCTACTTTACTTGCTTGCCATTTGAATTTGAGACAGAGTTTGAGGTGGGTGCCTTGAGCAAAGTTGTAGTCCTTGGTGAGATCTTGGAAGAGGTACAAAGAGTTGGCCAAGTGTAGAAAGATAAAATTGAAAACCAGGGGCTCAAAGTGGGTATCTTGCTGAAATTTGCACAAGTGACCATAATCACATGTGAGCTCAAATTTGATTCAAATTTGATTTGAATTGAGTTTGATTGTTTCCAAAAGTGTTAAAAAGTGTTTAGTATCCATTTACAACTAATGGTGCAAACCAAATTGGCCTAGATTAAAGATTTGTAAAAATGGCATAGGCCATATGTGTGTGTGAAATTGATTTTTAGAATTTCTTTTCTATTTTATTTTTATTTGACTTTGGATGATCAAGTGATCATTGTTAGGGTTTTAGAGTGAGAGTAAACTCATAAGCAAGCATCATGGCAAAAGCACACTCTAATAAATTAATAAGGTGAGCTAAATGCATAGTCCTATATGATGAGAAAAAGTTTTTGTTGGCTCTGATTTTTGGATTCTTGAATTCTCTCTCTTGCTCCTTTTATTGAAACTTGGGATGTTACAAGTAGCCCCAAGAGTTCTCCGAGATTCACTTCTTGTTTCCGTCTTGCTCAAATCATCTTTGCTTCCGACAATCCTGTCGGTAACATGGGGTACTTGAAGAACTCCAACTTCATGATCCTTTCCAGCTCGCATGCCGGAAAGATCCCTCATCTCGTGGGACTTCATGTTGGAGATATGCCCAAGAGGCAATAATAAATTAGTTATTGTTATATCTTAGTGTTCATGATAAATATTTACATCCCATGCTATAATTGTATTAACCGAAACATTGATACATGCGTGTTATGTAAACAACAAGGAGTCCCTAGTAAGACTCTTGTATAACTAGCTTGTTGATTAATAGATGATCATGGTTTCGTGATCATGAACATTGGATGTTGTTAATAACAAGGTTATGTCATTGGGTGAATGATATAATGGACATACACCCAAATAAGCGTAGCATGAGATCAAGTCATTAAGTTCAACTTGCTATAAGCTTTCGATACATAGTTACCTAGTCCTTCGACCATGAGATCATGTAAATCACTTACACCGGAAGGGTATTTTGATTACATCAAACGCCCTTGCGTAAATGGGTGGTTATAAAGAAGGTATTAAGTATTCGGAAAGTGTGAGTTGAGGCATATGGATCAACACTGGGATTTGTCCATCCCGATGACGGATAGATATACTCTGAGCCCTCTCGGTGGAATGTCGTCTGATTAGCTTGCAAGCATGTGACTGGATCACAAGAGATGACATACCATAGTACGAGTAAAGAGTACTGATACGTCTCAAACGTATCTATAATTTCTTATGTTCCATGCTAGTTTTATGACAATACTCACATGTTTTATATACACTTCACATCATTTATAAGCATTTTCTGGCACTAACCTATTATAAAGATGCCGAATCGCCCGTTCCTGTTTTGTGCTGTTTTTGGTTTCAGAAATCCTACACATGAAATATTCTCGGAATTGGACGAAACGAACACCCATGGACTTATTTTTCCACGGAGCTTCCAGAAGACCGAAGAGGATACGAAGTGGGGCCACGAGGCGCCCTAACCATAGGGCGGCGCGGCCAGCATGGGGCCCGCGCCGGCCTATGGTGTGGGGCCCCCATGCCTCCTCCGACTCTGCCCTTCCGCCTACTTAAACTCTCCATCGCGAAAACCCTATTACCGAGAGCCACGATACGGAAAAAGTTCCAGAGACTCCGCCGCCGCCAATCCCATCTCGGGGGATTCAGGAGATCGCCTCCGGCACCCTGCCGGAGAGGGGAATCATCACCCGGAGGACTCTACATCACCATGATCGCTGATCGCTTTGTTACGCGTACAGCACGCGTCCGTTGGGAACCCCAAGAGGAAGGTGTGATGCGTACAACGGCAAGTTTTCCCTCAGTAAGAAACCAAGGTTTATCGAACCAGTAGGAGCCAAGAAGCACGTTGAAGGTTGATGGCGGCGGAGTGTAGTGCGGTGCAACACCGGGGATTCCGGCGCCAACGTGGAACCTGCACAACACAACCAAATTACTCTGCCCCAACGTGACAGGTGAGGTTGTCAATCTCACCGGCTTGCTGTAACAAAGGATTAGATGTATAGTGTGGATGATGATGTTTGCGAGAGAACAGTAGAACGAGTATTGCGATAGATTGTATTCGATGTAAAGAATGGACCGGGGTCCACAGTTCACTAGTGGTGTCTCTCCCATAAGAATAAGCATGTTGGGTGAACAAATTACAGTTGGGCAATTGACAAATAAAGAGGGCATGACAATGCACATACATGTTATGATGAGTAGTGTGAGATTTAATTGGGCATTACGACAAAGTACATAGACCGCTATCCGAGCATGCATCTATGCCTAAAAAGTCCACCTTCGAGGTTATCATCCGAACCCCTCCAAGTATTAAGTTGCAAACAATAGACAATTGCATTAAGTATGGTGCGTAATGTAATCAATAAATACATCCTTAGACATAGCATTGATGTTTTATCCCTAGTGGCAACAAGCACATCCACAACCTTAGAACTTTCCGTCACCGTCCCGCATTTAATGGAGGCATGAACTTACTATCGAGCATAAATACTCCCTCTTGGAGTTACAAGCAAAAACTTGGCCGAGCCTCTACTAGCAACGGAGAGCATGCAAGATCATAAACAACACATAGATGATAGATTGATAATCAACATAACATAGCATTCATTATTCATCGGATCCCAACAAACGCAACATGTAGCATTACATATAGATGATCTTGATCATGTTAGGCAGCTCACAAGATCCAACAATGATAGCACAATTAGGAGAAGACGACCATCTAGCTACTGCTATGCACCCATAGTCCAGGGGTGAACTACTCACACATCACTCCGGAGGCGACCATGGCGGTGAAGAGTCCTCCGGGAGATGATTCCCCTCTCCGGCAGGGTGCCGGAGGCGATCTGCTGAATCCCCCGAGATGGGATTGGCGGCGGCGGCGTCTCGGAAGGTTTTCCGTATCATGGCTCTCGTGCATCGGAGTTATTATCGACGAAGGCTTAAGTAGGCGGAAGGGTAGGTCAGGGGGCGCCACGAGGGGCCCACACAGTAGGCCGGCGCGGCCAGGGCCTGGGCCGCGCCGCCCTAGTGTGGCGTCGCCTCGTCGCCCCACTTCGTATCTCCCCCGGTGTTCTGGAAGCTTCGTGGAAAAATAAGATACTGGGCGTTGATTTCGTCCAATTCCGAGAATATTTCCTTACTAGGATTTCTGAAACCAAAAACATCAGAAAACAACAACTGGCTCTTCGGCATCTTGTTAATAGGTTAGTGCCGGAAAATGCATAAATATGACATAAAGTGTATATAAAACATGTAGGTATTTTCATAAAACAAGCATGGAACATAAGAAATTATCGATACGTTGGAGACGTATCAGCATCCCCAAGCTTAGTTCCTACTCGTCCCGAGTAGGTAAACGATAACAAACATAATTTCTGAAGTGACATGCCATCATAATCTTGATCAATACTATTGTAAGCACATGTAATGAATGCAGCGATCCAAAGCAATGGTAAAGACAATGATTAAACAACTGAATCATATAGCAAAGACTTTTCATGAATACTACTTTCAAGACAAGCATTAATAAGTCTTGCATAAGAGTTAACTCATAAAGCAATAAATTCATAGTAAAGGCATTGAAGCAACACAAAGGAAGATTAAGTTTCAGCGGTTGCTTTCAACTTGTAACATGTATATCTCATGGATAGTTGTCAATATAAAGTAGTATGATGAATGCAAATATGCAAGTATGTAAGAATCAATGCACAGTTAATACAAGTGTTTGCTTCTAAGGTCAAAGGAAATGGGTAAACTGACTCAACATAAAAGTAGAAGAGTGGCCCTTCGACGAGGGAAGCATCGATTGCTATATTTGTGCTAGAGCTTTTATTTTGAAAACAAGAAACAATTTTGTCAACGGTAGTAATAAAGCATATGTGTTATGTAAATTATATCCTACAAGTTGCAAGCCTCATGCATAGTATACCAATAGTGCCCGCACCTTGTCCTAATTAGCTCGGATTACCTGGATTATCACCGCAATACATATGTTTTAACCAAGTATCACAAAGGGGTACCTCTATGCCGCATGTACAAAGGTCTAAGGAGGAAGCTCGCATTGGATTTCTCGCTTTTGATTATTCTCAACTTAGACATCCATACCGGGACAACATAGACAACAGATAATGGACTCCTCTTTAATGCTTAAGCATTCAGCAATAGATAATATTCTCATAAGAGATTGAGGTTTGTTGTCCAAAACTGAAACTTCCACCATGGATCATGGCTTTAGTTAGCGGCCCAATGTTCTTCTCTAACAATATGCATGCTCAAACCATTCAACTCATGGTAAATCGCCCTTACTTCAGACAAGACGAACATGCATAGCAACTCACATGATATTCAACAAAGGGTAGTTGATGGCGTCCCCAGGAACATGGTTATCGCACAACAAGCAACTTAATAAGAAATAAGATACATAAGTACATATTCAATACCACAATAGTTTTTAGGCTATTTGTCCCATGAGCTATATATTGCAAAGACAAAGGATAGAAATTTAAAGGTAGCACTCAAGCAATTTACTTTGGAATGGCGGATAAATACCATGTAGTAGGTAGGTATGGTGGACACAAATGGTATAGTTATTGGCTCAAGGATTTGGATGCACGAGAAGTAATCCCTCTCAATACAAGGCTTAGGCTAGCAAGGTTATTTGAAGCAAACACAAGTATGAACCGGTACAGCAAAACTCACATAAAAACATATTGCAAGCATTATAAGACTCTACACCGTCTTCCTTGTTGCTCAAACCCTTACTAGAAAATATCTAGACTTTAGAGAGACCAATCATGCAAACCAAATTTTAGCAAGCTCTATGTATTTCTTCATTAATAGGCGCAAAGTATATGATGCAAGAGCTTAAACATGATCTTTATGAGCACAACAATTGCCAAGTATCAAATTATTCAAGACATTCTACCAATTACTACATGTAGCATTTCCCGTTTCCAACCATATAACAGTTAACGAAGAAGTTTCAACCTTCGCCATGAACATTATGAGTAAAGCCTAAGGACATATTTGTCCATATGAAACAGAGGAGCGTGTCTCTCTCCCACACAATGAATGCTAGGATCCAACTTTATTCAAACAAAACAAAAATAAAAACATACAGACGCTCCAAGTAAAGCACATAAGATGTGACGGAATAAAAATATAGTTTCACTAGAGGAACCTGATAATGTTGTCGATGAAGAAGGGGATAGGCATCCCCATGCTTAGATGCTTGAGTCTTCTTGAAATATGCAGGGATGAACCACCGGGGCATCCCCAAGCTTAGAGCTTTCACTCTCCTTGATCATATTGTATCATCCTCCTCTCTTGATCCTTGAAAACTTCCTCCACACCAAACTCAAAACAACTCATTAGAGGGTTAGTGCATAATCAAAATTCACATGTTCAGAGGTGACATAATCATTCTTAATACTTCTGGACATTGCACAAAGCTACTGAAAGTTAATGGAACAAAGAAATCCATCAAGCATAGCAAAACATGCAATGTGAAATAAAAGGCAGAATCTGTCAAAACAGAATAGTCCGTAAAGACGAATTTTTAAGAGGCACCATACTTGCTCAGATGAAAATGTTCAAATTGAATGAAAGTTGCGTACATATCTGAGGATCACTCACGTAAATTGGCAGAATTTTCTGAGTTACCTACAGAGAATTCAACCCAGATTCGTGACAGCAAGAAATCTTTTTCTGTGCAATAATCCAAATCTAGTATGAACATTACTATCAAAGACTTTACTTGGCACAACAATGCAACAAAATTAAGATAAGGAGAGGTTGCTACAGTAGTAACAACTTCCAAGACTCAAATATAAAACAAAAGTGCTGTAGTAAAATCATGGGTTGTCTCCCATAAGCGCTTTTCTTTAACACCTTTCAGCTAGGCGCAGAAAGTGTGTATCAAGTAACATCAAGAGACGAAGCATCAACATCATAATTTTCACAATTTGTCCCATTAGGTATCTTAGATGCTCCCTTATCTATAATGGTATTAAGAGCTTTATCAATTTTAGGCCTATAATGGTTTTTTGGTTTAGGTACCTTAGAGACATACATGAACTTTTGCTCCTTACCCACATAAGCTTTCTCTTTAAACTTAATAGACGAAAAAGTTGAACCCAAGGTTCCCATAGCCTCTTCAAGTTCACTAATCCTTTGAGTTTGATTATCACGAATAGCACAAGCTTCTAAGATGGCAATTTTCTCATTAATTCCACCTAGAGATTTGTCAAGTTTATCGTTGCTATTAAGTAATTCTCCCAATCTAGTCTCAATACTTGGAAGATTTTGCTCTATGGTCTCCAACTTTTTCATGACATCTTCAAGAGAGATTTCAGTTTTGACTTCATTAACAGGTGGTATTCCAAATAGACTCTCAATAATGCAACTAGTTTCTAAAGCAGGAGTGCCTAGGAAATTACCTCCCGCGAGACAATCAAGAACATACCTATTCCAGCTAGAGATACCAACATAAAAATTCGTGAGTAGGATAGTGGTGGAGTGTTTCTTAGTGCACCTATTATGGGCATCACTAATTCTATACCAAGCATCTTTTAAACATTCTCCCTCTTGTTGCTTAAACGAACGAACTTCAACTTCAGGATTACTCATTTTAGCAATAGTAAATAAAGCAAACTAGATAAAGTAAATGCAAGTAACTAATTTTTTTGTGTTTTTAATATGGTGATTGCAAACAAGACAGTAAATAAAGTAAAGCTAGCAACTAATTTTTTTGTGTTTTGATATAATGCAGCAAACAAAGTAGTAAATAAAAGTAAAGCGAGACAAAAACAAAGTAAAGAGATTGGAAGTGGAGACTCCCCTTGCAGCGTGTCTTGATCTCCCTGGCAACGGCGTCAGAAAATCTTGATCGCTTTGTTACGCGTACAACACGCGTCCGTTGGGAACCCCAAGAGGAAGGTGTGATGCGTACAGCGGCAAGTTTTCCCTCGCAAGAAACCAAGGTTTATCGAACCAGTAGGAGCCAAGAAGCACGTTGAAGGTTGATGGCGGCGGAGTGTAGTGCGGCGCAACACCAGGGATTCCAGCGCCAACGTGGAACCTGCACAACACAACCAAATTACTTTGCCCCAACGTGACAGTGAGGTTGTCAATCTCACCGGCTTGCTGTAACAAAGGATTAGATGTATAGTGTGGATGATGATGTTTGTAGAGAATAGTAGAACGAGTATTGCAGTAGATTGTATTCGATGTAAAGAATGGACCGGGGTCCACAGTTCACTAGTGGTGTCTCTCCCATAAGAATAAGCATGTTGGGTGAATAAATTACAGTTGGGCAATTGACAAATAAAGAGGGCATGACAATGCACATACATGTTATGATGAGTAGTGTGAGATTTAATTGGGCATTACGACAAAGTATAAAGACCGCTATCCAGTATGCATCTATGCCTAAAAAGTCCACCTTCAGGTTATCATCCGAACCCCCTCCAGTATTAAGTTGCAAACAACAGACAATTGCATTAAGTATGGTGCGTAATGTAATCAATAAATACATCCTTAGACATAGCATTGATGTTTTATCCCTAGTGGCAACAGCACATCCACAACCTTAGAACTTTCTGTCACTGTCCCAGATTTAATGGAGGCATGAAGCCACTATCGAGCATAAATACTCCATCTTGGAGTTACAAGCAAAAACTTGGCCAGAGCCTCTACTAGCAACGGAGAGCATGCAAGATCATAAAAAACACATAGATGATAGATTGATAATCAACATAACATAGCATTCATTATTCATCGGATCCCAACAAACGCAACATGTAGCATTACAGATAGATGATCTTGATCATGTTAGGCAGCTCACAAGATCCAGCAATGATAGCACAATTAGGAGAAGACGACCATCTAGCTACTGCTATGGACCCATAGTCCAGGGGTGAACTACTCACACATCACTCCGGAGGCGGCCATGGCGGTGAAGAGTCCTCCGGGAGATGATTCCCCTCTCCGGCAGGGTGCCGGAGGCGATCTCCTGAATCCCCCGAGATGGGATTGGCGGCGGCGGCGTCTCTGGAAGGTTTTCCGTATCGTGGCTCTCGGTACTAGAGTTATTATCGACGAAGGCTTAAGTAGGCGGAAGGGTAGGTCAGAAGGCGCCACGAGGGGCCCACACAGTAGGCCGGCGCGGCCAGGGCCTGGGCCGCGCCACCCTAGTGTGGCGTCGCCTCGTCGCCCCACTTCGTATCTCTCCCGGTGTTCTGGAAGCTTCGTGGAAAAATAAGATCCTGGGCGTTGATTTCGTCCAATTCCGAGAATATTTCCTTACTAGGATTTCTGAAACCAAAAACAGCAGAAAACAGCAACTGGCTCTTCGGCATCTTGTTAATAGGTTAGTGCCGGAAAATGCATAAATATGACATAAAGTGTATATAAACATGTAGGTATTGTCATAAAACAAGCATGGAACATAAGAAATTATCGATACGTTGGAGACGTATCAATCGCCTCCGGACTGATGTGTGAGTAGTTCATCCTTGGACTATGGGTCCATAGCAGTAGCTAGATGGTTGTCTTCTCCTCATTGTGCTATCATGTTTAGATCTTGTGAGCTGCCTATCATGATCAAGATCATCTATTTGTAATGCTACATGTTGTTTTTGTTGGGATCCGATGAATATGGAATACTATGTCAAGTTGATTATTGATCTATCATATATGTGTTGTTTATGATCTTGCATGCTCTCCGTTGCTAGTAGAGGCTTTGGCCAAGTTGATACTTGTGACTCCAAGAGGGACTATTTATGCTCGATAGTGGGTTCATGCCTCCATTGAATCAGGACCAGTGACAGAAAGTTCTAAGGTTGTGGATGTGCTGTTGCCACTAGGGATAAAACATCAATGCTTTGTCTAAGGATATTTATGTTGATTACATTACGCATCATACTTAATGCAATTGTCTGTTGTTTGCAACTTAATACTGGAAGGGGTGCGGATGCTAACCCGAAGGTGGAGTTTTTAGGCATAGATGCATGCTGGATAGCGGTCTATGTAATTTGTCATAATGCCCTAAGTAAATCTCATATTAGTCATCATGATATGTATGTGCATTGTTATGCCCTCTCTATTTGTCAATTGCCCAACTGTAATTTGTTCACCCAACATGCTATTTCCTATTGGAGAGACACCACTAGTGAACTGTGGACCCCGGTCCATTCTTTTACATCTGAATACAATCTAGTGCAATCATTGTTTTCTGCTGTTCTTCGCAAACAAACATCATTTTCCACACCATACATTTAATCCTTTGTTTACAGCAAGCCGGTGAGATTGACAACCTCACTGTTAAGTTGGGGCAAAGTATTTTGATTGTGTTGTGCAGGTTCCACGTTGGCGCCGGAATCCCTGGTGTTGCGCCGCACTACACTCCTCCACCAACAACCTTCACGTGGCCTTCATCTCCTACTGGTTCGATAACCTTGGTTTCTTACTGAGGGAAAACTTGCTGCTATAAGCATCACACCTTCCTCTTGGGGTTCCCAACGGACGTGTGCTTCACGCGTTATCAAGTACTTGTCGGTAACGAGGTTGAACAAGGTATGGAGATACTGATGATCGAACCTCCGACAAGTAAAGTATCGCGTGATAAAGGGAATCGGTATCGTATGTAAATGGTTCAATCGATCACTAAGTTATCGTTGAATATGTGGGAGCCATTATGGATCTCCAGATCCCGCTATTGGTTATTGGTCAGAGAGGAGTCTCGACCATGTCTGCATAGTTTCACGAACCGTAGGGTGACACGCTTAAGGTTTGATGTCGCATAAGTAGATTCGGAATATGAGATGGAGACCGAAGTTTGTTCGGAGTCCCGGATGGGATCCAGGACATCACTAGGTGGTCCGGAATGGTCCGGAGAATAAGATTCATATAAGGGAAGTTAATTTCTAGGTTTCAGAAAAGTTCAGGATTTTTCCGGTGAGAGACCGGGAAGGTTCTAGAAGGTTCCGGGGGTCCCACCATTAGGCCCACGACCCTAGGAGGCCTAGCATGGGCCAAGGGGATGCTCCCTAGCCTAATGGGCCAGGGCACATGCCCCCCAAGGCCCAGCCGGCCAAACCCCTAGGGTTTCCCCAAAACCCTAGGGGGATCAACTTGGGGGGAAGAAAACTCCCCCTCCTCCTTTTGGCCGCCGGCCAAGCCCTAGATGGGCTTGGGGGGCCACCCCAACCGACCTCCCCCCTATATAAAGAGGGGAGGGGGAAGGGGGCGCACCACCCCTTCCAGACCTAGCTCTGGCCGTCCCCTCTCTCCTCCATAGAGCTGCTCCGGCTTGGCGAAGCCCTGCAGCTTTTCTCCTCCACCACCACAAACCATGACGTCGTGCTGCTGGGATTTCGAGGGGATCTACCACACCTCCGCTGCCCGCTGGAACGGGGAGAGGACGGGCTTCAACGACACCGTACGCACGACCGAGTACGGAAGTGCTGCCGGATTGCAGCACAGGATGATCGACTACATCAACAACGAGATCTAATCTCGTAGGCTTTGGAAATCTTCGAGGGTTAGTCTCACATACATCTCATTGCTTCGATCTTCATAGATTAGATCTTGGCATTTCCTAGATTGGATCTTGGTTTTGTTCTTGTTCACGATAGAATTTTTTTGTTTTGTATGCAATGAACCCATCACTTCATCCATCGACTTCATTTTTACAATGAATCTCCGGGTTACTTCCCTGCAGAGATAACGGCTCTTCGTTTTAAATTCTTTCCCGGAACCTTGAAATGTTCAAACGGTTACGCCAATCTTGGCGCCATTTTCAGGTAATTTGAACGGTAACTTATCCTTAGCCATTTTTACCGCTAGGGTTTTCGACACATGTCCATCATCGAACGGTGCGACGCTTGCGTTCCGACCACAGGATGTGGAGCACGAATATCGTCCCGCGCATATAAATATCCCCACCGCACACACCTAATAACTTCATTCTCCCCCATTTCACCTCTCGTTAGAGCGCCGCCACTGAACTCCAGCTTCCGCCGTGCCGGAGTCTGCCGGAGTTTCGCCGGAGCCAGCGCCACCGCGTCGTGTTCATCCTGTTCTTAACCTCGGGGAGCCACCGCAGCGAATTCCTCATCGCTGGCGACTTGACCACGGAATCCATTTCCGGTAAGCCTTCAGCTCAAGCTTTTTCAACGGTGTTGGTAGAGATGACTAGTGTGTAGTAGTGGTTCCGAATAAGTTAGCTCACCTCCAAGCGTGGGTTCTCATTGCCGCCGAGCAACTTCTTCACGAAAATACTCAAGATGTACAACCTGCAACCCCACAATATATCGCCCAACAACATCCTCTCCATAGCCAACCACGTCACCTTGTGCGAGGGTAATCTTCGGGTAACACCTGAGTTGCCCTTGTTTCAATATTACTTTTCGCTTGCCAATTGCGGAAGCATCACCTTCAAGATCCGCACGGTCGCATCTACCCCCACACGGATCGTCATGAATCCGTCAGGTACTGGTCCGGGGGATTCTTCTACGTGAAGGATGTGTCAGATCTGGCCAGCCCGAAGACGCTGCCAAATTTCAAGGATGGGTCCGCCAACAAGATCCTCGCTTGGGCGAACTGCCCTCACCTCTCTGAGTCACCTCAACTGACTAGGGCGGTAAGGCGGATCTGCAAGCTGACGGAATCGGGCCTGTCGGGGAAGGACCTGACACTATCATGGTTCACCAAGCGGATCCGACCTCTTCAACATTGGGATTGCCTGTTGTATGAATACAGCGGCCGCGACGACACCATGCGTGCCTCCAAGGACAACCTCTCCTCCGATGCCCTGGACAAGCGGATCCAGGTAATGATCAAGATTCCGCGTGACGTTCACACTCATGTGTGCAATCTTGACATACACACGGGTGGCGCCGGCATCGCGGTAAGTCTTCCAACTAATCAACACTTCCCTTTTTGTACCTGCGAATTTCTCTAAGGACTTTATCTTTGTATGTTCAGCTTGAAGCCCTCGAGGAGAAAGATCTCGGAACCCTGACCCGGGTTCCACACTCCGTCAACACAAACCCGGAGGCCGCGTCTGACGTGGAGGATCCTGAGGCTCCTGCTCCCGCCAAGCGGAAGAAAGGCGCAGCCTCCGGCCTGGCCGTGAAACGTACGCGCGAGGTTCCCAGCGCTGCGGCCACCCGGAAGGCCGAGAAGGAAAAGCAGTGCCTCAAACAGATTGATACCAGCAAAAGCTCGCAACCCAACATCGAGCAGTTCTTCCTTACATCTGGGTAAGTGCTTAGCTTGTGACTTACCTTATTTTTGCAACTTAACTAAAAATCTGCTAAGTGTTACAATCTCTCTTGTCGTGCAGCAAAAGTTCCAGAAGCAAGCCCCCCAAGAAGAAGTCCAAGCCCTCGCCTGCCTCAATGCCTATTACACCGGAAGTGGAGGTTTTGCCTAAAGCCTCCTCCTCTGTAGCTCCGAATCAGAAGGATGTCATCCAGATTGATGATATTCTAGAAGAACCAGTTGCAGATTCCGGCAAAGGTGCCTCCTCATCCCAGCCTCCGCCTGAAGAGCCCGAAACCACCTCGGCTGAAGAGACGGCTAATGATGCCAAAAAGAAATTGTTGTTGATCGGTGCGACCGGTACGCCCCAAACGCACCCGTATATATTTCCGGTACTTCAAAAGATTCCCCTATCACAACATCATGCGGAGATGACAAATTTAATGAATGAAGTGTGGGGGAATCTAGAGAAGGAGCAACAAGATCTGACGACGCTCGAAGACAATTGATACGTCTCCGACGTATCGATAATTTCTTATGTTCCATGCCACATTATTGATGTTATCTACATGTTTTATGCACACTTTATGTCCTATTCATGCATTTTCTGGAACTAACCTATTAACAAGATGCCGAAGTGCCAATTCTTTGTTTCTCGCTGTTTTTGGTTTCGAAATCCTAGTAACGAAATATTCTCGGAATTGGACGAAATCAAAGCCCAGGGGCCTATTTTTCCACGAAGCTTCCGGAAGTCCGAAGATGAAACGAAGAGGGGCCACGGGGTGGCCAAACCCTAGGGCGGCGCGGCCCCCTCGGCCGCGCCGGCCCGTGGTTTGGGCCCCCCGAGCCGCCTCTTGACTTGCCCTTCCGCCTACTTAAAGCCTCCGTGACGAAACCCCCAGTACCGAGAGCCACGATACGGAAAACCTTCCAGAGACGCCGCCAACGCCGATCCCATCTCGGGGGATCTAGGAGATCGCCTCCGGCACCCCTGCCGGAGAGGGGAATCATCTCCCGGAGGACTCTACGCCGCCATGGTCACCTCCGGTGTGATGTGTGAGTAGTCTACCCCTGGACTATGGGTCCATAGCAGTAGCTAGATGGTTGTCTTCTCCCCATTGTGCTATCATTGTCGGATCTTGTGAGCTGCCTAACATGATCAAGATCATCTATCTGTAATTCTATATGTTGCGTTTGTTGGGATCCGATGAATAGGGAATACTTGTTATGTTGATTATCAAAGTTATATCTACGTGTTGTTTATGATCTTGCATGCTTTCCGTTACTAGTAGATGCTCGGCCAAGTAGATGCTTGTAACTCCAAGAGGGAGTACTTATGCTCGATAGTGGGTTCATGCCCGCATTGACACCGGGACAGTGACGGAAAGTTCTAAGGTTGTGTTGTCTTGTTGCCACTAGGGATAAAACATTGATGCTATGTCTAAGGATGTAGTTGTTGATTACATTACGCACCATACTTAATGCAATTGTCTGTTGCTTTGCAACTTAATACCGGAGGGGTTCGGATGATAACCTCGAAGGTGGACTTTTTAGGCATAGATGCGATTGGATGGCGGTCTATGTACTTTGTCGTAATGCCCAATTAAATCTCACTATACTCATCATGATATGTATGTGCATGGTCATGCTCTCTTTATTTGTCAATTGCCCAACCGTAATTTGTTCACCCAACATGCTCGTTTATCTTATGGGAGAGACACCTCTAGTGAACTGTGGACCCCGGTCCAATTCTCTTTACTTGAAATACAATCTCACTGCAATACTTGTTTTACTGTTTTCTCGCAAACAATCATCTTCCACACAATACGGTTAATCCTTTGTTACAGACAAGCCGGTGAGATTGACAACCTCACTGTTTCGTTGGGGCAAAGTACTTTGGTTGTGTTGTGCGGGTTCCACGTTGGCGCCGGAATCCCTGGTGTTGCGCCGCACTACATCTCGCCGCCATCAACCTTCAACGTGCTTCTTGACTCCCTACTCGGTCCGATTAAACCTTGGTTTCTTGCGAGGGAAACTTGCCGCTGTGCGCATCACACCTTCCTCTTGGGGTTCCCAACGGACGTGCCAACCACACGCATCAAGCAAATTTCTGGCGCCGTTGCCGGGAACTGAAGAAAAGTTACACCACAGAGATCTCTAACTCCCACGTCAACTTTGCGCCGACAACAAATTTCCGGCGCCGTTGCCGGGGAGATCAAGACACGCTGCAAGGGGAGTCTCCACTTCTCAATCTCTTTACTTTGTTTTTGTCTTGCTTAGTTTTATTTACTACTTTGTTTGCTGCACTAAATCAAAATACAAAAAAATTAGTTGCTAGTTTTACTTTATTTGCTATCTTGTTTGCTATATCAAAAACACAAAAAAAATTAGTTACTTGCATTTACTTTATCTAGTTTGTTTTATTTACTTGTTGCTAAAATGGCCAACGCTGAAAATACTAAGTTGTGTGACTTCACAACCACAAATAATAATGATTTCTTATGCACACCTATTGCTCCACCTGCTACTACAGCGAGAATTCTTTGAAATTAAACCTCGCTTTCTTGAATCTTGTTATGCGAGAGCAATTTTCCAGTGTTAGTTCGATGATGCTGTCTGCCCATCTTAATAATTTTGTTGAACTATGTGAAATGCAAAAATATAAAGATGTAGATGGTGATATTATTAAACTAAAATTGTTCCCTTTCTCATTAAGAGGAAGAGCTAAAGATTGGTTGCTATCTCTGCCTAAGAATAGTATTGATTCATGGACTAAATGCAAGGATGCTTTTATTGGTAGATATTATCCCCCTGCTAAAATTATATCTTTGAGGAGTAGCATAATGAATTTTAAACAATTAGATACTGAACATGTTGCTCAAGCTTGGGAAAGAATGAAATCTCTGGTTAAAAATTGCCCAACCCATGGATCGACTACTTGGATGATCATCCAAACCTTCTATGCAGGACTAAATTTTTCTTCACGGAATTTATTGGATTCAGCTGCTGGAGGTACCTTTATGTCCATCACTCTTGGTGAAGCAACAAAGCTTCTTGATAATATGATGATCAACTACTCTGAATGGCACACGGAAAGAGCTCCACAAGGTAAGAAGGTAAATTCTGTTGAAGAAACCTCTTCCTTGAGTGATAAGATTGATGCTATTATGTCTATGCTTGTGAATGATAGGACTAATATTGATCCTAATAATGTTCCATTAGCTTCATTGGTTGCACAAGAAGAACATGTTGATGTAAACTTCATTAAAAATAATAATTTCAACAACAATGCTTACCGGAACAATTCTAGTAACAACTATAGGCCATATCCTTATAATAATGGCAACGGCTATGCTAATTCTTATGGGAATTCTTACAACAATAATAGGAGTTCACCCCCTGGACTTGAAGCCATGCTTAAAGAATTTATTAGTACACAAACTGCTTTTAACAAATCTGTTGAAGAAAAGCTTGGGAAAATTGATATACTTGTTTCTAAAGTTGATAGTCTTGCTGCTGATGTTGATCTTTTGAAATCAAAAGTTTTGCCTAATGAGAATCATCATAATAAAATTGTTACTACAGCAAATGCCATCCAAGTTAGAATTAATGAGAATATAAGATTAATGGCTGAACTGCGTGCTAGGTGGGATAGAGAGGAAAATGAAAAACTAGCTAAAGAGAAGAATGTAGCTAAAGTTTGGACTATTACCACCACTAGTAATACTAATGCTACACATGTTGCTGCACCTCCTACTAATACTAATAAAAGAATTGGTGTTAGCAATGTTTCCACTTCTAATACAAAGCGCGAAAAGCTGCTCGAAACTCGCTAAAACTGCTAAACCGCACTGTGATAAAGCTGCTGAAATTTTTTCCAACATTGGGGATGATGATCCCATTGCTTTAGATTATAATGGTTTGAATTTTGATGATTGCCACATCTCTGAAGTTATAAAGTTCTTGCAAAAACTTGCTAAAAGTCCTAATGCTAGTGCTATAAATTTGGCTTTCACGCATCATATTACAAATGCTCTCATTAAAGCTAGAGAAGAGAAACTAGAGCGCGAAGCCTCTATTCCTAAAAAGCTAGAGGATGGTTGGGAACCCATCATTAAGATGAAGGTTAAAGATTTTGATTGTAATGCTTTATGTGATCTTGGTGCAAGTATTTCTGTTATGCCTAAGAAAATTTATAATATGCTTGACTTGCCACCGCTGAAAAATTGTTATTTGGATGTTAATCTTGCTGATCATTCTACAAAGAAACCTTTGGGGAAAGTTGATAATGTTCGCATTACCGTTAACAATAACCTTGTCCCCGTTGATTTTGTTGTCTTGGATATTGAATGCAATGCATCTTGTCCCATTATATTGGGAAGACCTTTTCTTCGAACTGTTGGTGCTATCATTGATATGAAGGAAGGTAATATAAAATATCAATTTCCTCTCAAGAAAGGTATGGAACACTTCCCTAGAAAGAGAATGAAGGTACCTTTTGATTCCATTATGAGAACAAATTATGATGTTGACACTTCGTCTCTTGATAATACTTGATACACACTTTCTGCGCCTAGCTGAAAGGCGTTAAAGAAAAGCGCTTATGGGAGACAACCCATGTTTTTTTACCTACAGTAATTTGTTTTTATTTTGTGTCTTGTAAGTTGTTTACTACTGTAGCAACCTCTCCTTATCTTAGTTTTGTGTTTTGTTGTGCCAAGTTAAGCCGTTGATAGAAAAGTAAGTACTAGATTTGGATTACTGCGCAGTTCCAGATTTCTTTGCTGTAACGAATCTAGGTCCACCTCCCTGTAGGTAGCTCAGAAAATTAAGCCAATTTACGTGCATGATCCTCAGATATGTACGCAACTTTCATTCAATTTGAGCATTTTCATTTGAGCAAGTCTGGTGCCATTTTAAAATTCGTCAATACGAACTATTCTGTTTTGACAGATTCTGCCTTTTATTTCGCATTGCCTCTTTTGCTATGTTGGATGAATTTCTTTGATCCACTAATGTCCAGTAGCATTATGCAATGTCCAGAAGTGTTAAGAATGATTGTGTCACCTCTGAATATGTTAATTTATATTGTGCACTAACCCTCTAATGAGTTGTTTCGAGTTTGGTGTGGAGGAAGTTTTCAAGGATCAAGAGAGGAGTATGATGCAACATGATCAAGGAGAGTGAAAGCTCTAAGCTTGGGGATGCCCCGGTGGTTCACCCCTGCATATATTAAGAAGACTCAAGCGTCTAAGCTTGGGGATGCCCAAGGCATCCCCTTCTTCATCGACAACATTATCGAGGTTCCTCCCCTGAAACTATATTTTTATTCCATCACATCTTATGTGCTTTTTCTTGGAGCGTCGGTTTGTTTTTGTTTTTGTTTTGTTTGAATAAAATGGATCCTAGCATTCACTTTATGGGAGAGAGACACGCTCCGCTGTAGCATATGGACAAGTATGTCCTTGGTTTCTACTCATAGTATTCATGGCGAAGTTTCTCCTTCGTTAAATTGTTATATGGTTGGAATTGGAAAGTGATACATGTAGTAATTGCTATTAATGTCTTGGGTAATGTGATACTTGGCAATTGTTGTGCTCATGATTAAGCTCTTGCATCATATGCTTTGCACCCATTAATGAAGAAATACATAGAGCATGCTAAAATTTGGTTTGCATATTTGGTTTCTCTAAGGTCTAGATAATATCTAGTATTGAGTTTGAACAACAAGGAAGACGGTGTAGAGTCTTATAATGTTTACAATATGTCTTTTATGTGAGTTTTGCTGCACCGGTTCATCCTTGTGTTTGTTTCAAATAAGCCTTTCTAGCCTAAACCTTGTATCGAGAGGGAATACTTCTCATGCATCCAAAATACTTGAGCCAACCACTATGCCATTTGTGTCCACCATACCTACCTACTACATGGTATTTTCCGCCATTCCAAAGTAAATTGCTTGAGTGCTACCTTTAAAATTCCATCATTTACCTTTGCAATATATAGCTCATGGGACAAATAGCTTAAAAACTATTGTGGTATTGAATATGTAATTATGCACTTTATCTCTTATTAAGTTGCTTGTTGTGCGATAACCATGTTCACTGGGGACGCCATCAACTATTCATTGTTGAATTTCATGTGAGTTGCTATGCATGTCCGTCTTGTCTGAAGTAAGAGAGATCTACCACCCTATGGTTAAGCATGCATAATGTTAGAGAAGAACATTGGGCCGCTAACTAAAGCCATGATCCATGGTGGAAGTTTCAGTTTTGGACATATATCCTCAATCTCAAATGAGAAAAATTATTAATTGTTGTTACATGCTTATGCATAAAAGAGGATTCCATTATCTGTTGTCTATGTTGTCCCGGTATGGATGTCTAAGTTGAAGAATAATCAATAGCGAGAAATCCAATGCGAGCTTTCTCCTTAGACCTTTGTACAGGCGGCATAGAGGTATCCCTTTGTGACACTTGGTAAAAACATATGCATTGTGATGATCCGGTAGTCCAAGCTAATTAGGACAAGGTGCGGGCACTATTAGTACACTATGCATGAGGCTTGCAACTTATAAGATATAATTTACATGATGCATATGCTTTATTACTACCGTTGACAAAATTGTTTCATGTTTTCAAAATCAAAGCTCTAGCACAAATATAGCAATCGATGCTTTTCCTCTATGGAGGACCATTCTTTTACTTTCAATGTTGAGTCGGTTCACCTATTTCTCTCCACCTCAAGAAGCAAACACTTGTGTGAAGCTGTGCATTGATTCCTACATATTTGCTTATTGCACTTATTATATTACTCTATGTTGACAATATCCATGAGATATACATGTTACAAGTTGAAAGCAACCGCTGAAACTTAATCTTCTTTTGTGTTGCTTCAATACCTTTACTTTGAATTATTGCTTTATGAGTTAACTCTTATGCAAGACTTAATTGATGCTTGTCTTGAAGTGCTATTCATGAAAAGTCTTTGCTATATGATTCACTTGTTTACTCATGTCATATACATTGTTTTGATCGCTGCATTCACTACATATGCTTTACAAATAGTATGATCAAGGTTATGATGGCATGTCACTCCGAAATTATCCGTGTTATCGTTTTACCCGCTCGGGACGAGCGGAACTAAGCTTGGGGATGCTGATACGTCTCCGACGTATCGATAATTTCTTATGTTCCATGCCACATTATTGATGTTATCTACATGTTTTATGCACACTTTATGTCCTATTCGTGCATTTTACGGAACTAACCTATTAACAAGATGCCGAAGTGCCGATTCTTGTTTTCGCTGTTTTTGGTTTCGAAATCCTAGTAACGAAATATTCTCGGAATTGGACGAAATCAAAGCCCAGGGGCCTATTTTTCCACGAAGCTTCCAGAAGTCCGAAGACGAAACGAAGAGGGGCCACGGGGTGGCCAAACCCTAGGGCGGCGCGGCCCCCCCCTGGCCGCGCCGGCCTGTGGTTTGGGCCCTCCGAGCCGCCTCTTGACTTGCCCTTCCGCCTACTTAAAGCCTCCGACGAAACCCCCAGTACCGAGAGCCACGATACGGAAAACCTTCCAGAGACGCCGCCAACGCCGATCCCATCTCGGGGGATCTAGTAGATCGCCTCCGGCACCCTGCCGGAGAGGGGAATCATCTCCCGGAGGACTCTACGCCGCCATGGTCGCCTCCGGTGTGATGTGTGAGTAGTCTACCCCTGGACTATGGGTCCATAGCGGTAGCTAGATGGTTGTCTTCTCCCCATTGTGCTATCATTGTCGGATCTTGTGAGCTGCCTAACATGATCAAGATCATCTATACGTAATTCTATATGTTGCGTTTGTTGGGATCCGATGAATAGGGAATACTTGTTATGTTGATTATCAAAGTTATATCTACGTGTTGTTTATGATCTTGCATGCTTTCCGTTACTAGTAGATGCTCTGGCCAAGTAGATGCTTGTAACTCCAAGAGGGAGTACTTATGCTCGATAGTGGGTTCATGCTCGCATTGACACCAGGACGAGTGACGAAAGTTCTAAGGTTGTGTTGTCTTGTTGCCACTAGGGATAAAACATTGATGCTATGTCTAAGGATGTAGTTGTTGATTACATTACACACCATACTTAATGCAATTGTCTGTTGCTTTGCAACTTAATACTGGAGGGGTTCGGATGATAACTCTGAAGGTGGACTTTTTAGGCATAGATGCGGTTGGATGGCGGTCTATGTACTTTGTCGTAATGCCCAATTAAATCTCACTATACTCATCATGATATGTATGTGCATGGTCATGCTCTCTTTATTTGTCAATTGCCCAACTGTAATTTGTTCACCCAACATGCTCGTTTATCTTATGGGAGAGACACCTCTAGTGAGCTGTGGACCCCGGTCCAATTCTCTTTACTTGAAATACAATCTACTGCAATACTTGTTTTACTTGTTTTCCGCAAACAATCATCTTCCACACAATACGGTTAATCCTTTGTTACGGCAAGCCGGTGAGATTGACAACCTCACTCGTTTCGTTGGGGCAAAGTACTTTGGTTGTGTTGTGCGGGTTCCACGTTGGCGCCGGAATCCCTGGTGTTGCGCCGCACTACATCTCGCCGCCATCAACCTTCAACGTGCTTCTTGACTCCTACTGGTCCGATTAAACCTTGGTTTCTTACTGAGGGAAACTTGCCGCTGTTCGCATCACACCTTCCTCTTGGGGTTCCCAACGGACGTGCCAACCACACGCATCAAGAAAATTTCTGGCGCCGTTGCCGGGGAACTGAAGAAAAGTTACACCACAGAGATCTCTAACTCCCACGTCAACTTTGCGCCAGCAACAATCTCCGGGTCTTCTTTGCTAAGCACAAGGCCATGCGCCAGGTAATACTACCCCCAAGAATTGGTTTAGAATTTTCCGAGTAACATTTGTGAACCGATGCTTCAACTGTATCGTCTCAATTGGATCTTAGCGTAGGCTTGAAATTTCCTAGCAAAAGAACTTTAACTTTGCGTCTAGCCTCCGAGATTTTAAATTTCCAGCTAACCATTCCTAGTTGCTTCACAGAACACCCGTAAACTGCATGAAGATCTGCGTACGCTGGTGCTGGAGCAGAAGACGGAGATCGAGAGGTTGTACAAGAAGGAGGCGGAGGACCAGAAGGCAATCGCGGTCCTTGAAACTCGCTTGAAAAACAATGAGGGTAAGGGCTCTGACTTGCTTAAAGTTCCTCAACGCACTCTTTGTTATTTGAACATGTCTTTGTTATTTATTTTGATCTTGCTTTCCGCCTTACAGAACAACTTGCCAGGCGCCCCTCCATCGACTCAATCTCCACCGAGCTCGAAATGCTAAAGACCGAGCATGCATCCCTCGAGAAGTTCCTTAAGGAGTCCACCGAGAAAGAAACCAAAGCCAAGAGGGAACTGGAGGAGAAGCATGCAAAGGCTATGTCGGAGCTGGTCGAGAAGCTGAAGATGAGCAACCAGAGAGTTAAAACTCAGGTGTATAAGGCGAAGGCTTATGAGGCGGAGGCGTCAGACATCGACGAGCTTATCTTCCATAAGGACTTCACATTTATGTCTTCTCCATTGCATTCGTTTGTCCCATCTCGGAAACTGACCATGCGATTGTTTGTGTAAATCAGCATATCTTGGATTCGAATGGAAAGAGGACTCGGCCCTTTCCAGGACTGAATCTTATGAAGAAGCCCGGAACTCCATTGACGACCTCTTCAAATCTTGTCGTGGCATCGCCAAGGCGTTGTCCCTGAAGAGAGCCCGCACCTCAATCGTCGACAGGATGACGAAGCTAATGAGAATGGTGCCAGAACTGATCAAGGATTGGCAGGATTCTTCAGCCCGTGGAGCCGCCTCCATTGCCTTGGCGATGTGAAAAGCACACTTCCCTGCCACGGATTTCGCGACGATCGCGTGCGGAGTTTCCAAGGGCACCAACGTCAAGACAGCTCTCGCGGAAACCGAAGGCTTCAACACGCTTTTTGCCCAACGAGTTAATCACTCGGCGTGGTACAAAAAGCATGCACCTCCGCCTGGTTTTTTCGATGATGAGGAAGATGACGAGGAGGGCTCCGGATCCAGCGCGCACCGATCAGATGACGACTCCGGCGATGGTTCCGGCAAGGATGACACGTATTAAGCCTCGGAAGATAACCCAGAATCTTCCGAGTAGATCCTGAAAAACAATGAAACGCATCATTTTGGCCCCTTCGTGGGTTTGTAATATAACTTAAATATTTTTAGTTAGCTAGGGCAAAATGAGTGCATGTGGGCGGAAGAAACTTATCCTTCTATCCGTTTTATGATATATGAATGTTTCGTTTGTTGAAAGCAAGTGCTAGTTTCTAAGTTTTACGGCTTGCTTATTTGACCTTCCACGAACCAGAAGACCTTTAGCTGGAAAATTCTCGCCGATGGAGTTGAAGCCCAATGGTGATCCGTCAATAACCGCGGAAACAAGCCCCCAGCCGAGGTGCCGGAAATCGCTACCAGGAATCTATAAGTTCACAACAAAAAACTCATCCACCAGAAAACTTAAGCTCACGTCCTAAAGGACGATTTTGAAAATCACAACTTTTATACACGCCTAGGCGGAAACATCCAGCTCTGCGGTTTTAGTCGGAAAACATACATGATCCAAACATGAATAAGTAAAGGAGGTAAAAGACTCAAAGAGTGAACCATATGCTTTATTTCATTGATCATGTATCATAACTATTACAAAATATGTAATGCAAAAATTGCTAAGTGTGGAAAGGACGTAGCTGTGCTATATTCTAGGGACGGTCTATTTCATCGTATATGTCACCCGGATCCTCCCTCTTGCATTTCCGGTACCAATTGTCAGGTCTATCCTTTAGCTCGCGCAAGATAGTAAGATCCTTTATGTAGCACTTTGCTGACGATGAAAGGTCCTTCCCAGGGAGATTGTAGCTTATGTTCTTTCACCTGCTGAAGGCAGAGGACCAAGTCACCTTTGTTAAACGAGCGGTTCCGAACTCCACGGCTATGATACGTCGGAGTTTCTGCTGGTAAATGGTGGAACATTGGTCAGCAAGATTCCGAGCTTCTTCGAGCAGGTCCATAGATAGTTGTTGAGCCTCGTCACCAGTTTCTTCATTATAGGCGGAAACTCGCGGGGAATCATGGATGATGTCGGAGGGGAGCACAGCTTCAGATCCGTATACTAGGAAGAAAGGTGTAAAACTAGTCGATCTGTTAGGGGTAGTTCGTAAACTCCACTTAACATAATCTAATTCCTCAGCCCAGGCTCTGGCTGCTCATCGCAGCTGTTCTTCAAGGCGAGGTTTTACTCCGGCTAATATGAGGCCATTGGCTCACTCAATCTGCCCATTGGATTGTGGATGAGCCACAGATGCAAGGTCAAGCCGGATCACTCGTCATTGCAATAATCCTTTAGTTCTCCCTGTGCGTTGTTGGTGCCATTGTCTGTGATTATGCTGTGTGAGATGTCGTATCTCATTATGAGGCTGCAAACGAATTTTAGTGTCGTAGCACCATCGGCTTTTCTCACTGGCTTTGCCTCGATCCATTTACTGAACTTGTCAATAGCGACCAAGAGTTACTCAAAACCGCCAGGAGATGATTTCTTTAATTTTCCGAACATGTCGAGCCCCGAGACCACGAACGGCCAAGTGATAGGGATGGTCTTTAGCTCCTGAGCCGGAGCGTTTGGTTGAGTAGCATTGTACTGTCAACCTCAACAAGTTTTCACTATCTACTCAGCATCTTCTTTAGCTGTTAGCCAGTAAAAACCTTGCCGGAAGGCTTTTGCAACAAGGGACCTGGGAGCGGCGTGATGCCCGCAATCACCTGTGTGGATCTCTCTGAGGATTTCGATGCCATCTTGATTTGAGACACATTTCAGAAATACCCCGTTTGCACTTCGCTTGTAGAGCTGTCCATCAACTATTGTGTAGGATTTTGCTCGTTTGACGACCTATCGTGCGAGGACTTCATCCTCCGGCAACTTCTAGTCAATGAAGTAGTCCAGGAAAGGTTGGGTCCAAGCCGGAGTGATAACCAGAACCTCCTTAGCCGGAGATACCACCACATCTGGGTTTTTTGGGTTAGCGCCCTTCACCGAGGGTATCCGTAGATGCTTAAGGAAAATCCCAGGCGAAATGGGTTTCTTGCCGGATCCGAGCTTGGATAGCATATCTGCCGCTGTGTTATCATCCCTCGTGACGTACTTGACTTCATATCTGAGGAAGCGCTTGGCAATCTCGTCAACTTTATCTCTGTAAGCCGCCATAACGGAGTTTTTGGCGTTCTAGGTTCCGGCTACTTGTTGTGCCACCAGGTCGGAATCTCCGCAGCATATAATGTGCTTGATCTCAATATCCTTAGTGATGCGCAGACCGTGTAGTAGAGTGTAACATCCCAAATTTTGAAACAAAAAAAAAATGAATTTCCTTTTTCCAAAAATGAGAACCAACAAAATCTTTTCTTACCAAGGGTGCTATGCATAGTACTCATCCCTAATCCTTGTGTTATTGCCATGATTGTTTGCTTATTGCATTACACCCATTTCCAAAACCCTAAACCCTAACCTTCTCAAAACAAAGGGGATCTATTTTGAGAAACCAAAATAAAATTAAAAGACATATGTGGGCATATAGCCCTAATATGTAAATCTTGAACCCTACCCTTTCTTACTTTGATAAATGGTGGTTAACCATTGTAAACCCCACTAAACCCTATACCTCCCCCCTCCTATCACCATCCTTTGGAAAACCAAATAAAAAGAAATGATCTTAAATAAGAAAAAGGCATATGTAAGCCTATGGCTATTTTGGCAAACAATAACTTTTGCCATGGCTACCTTGTGTAGATGAATTGAAATACCTCAACACACCTAACCAAGTACTTACCAACAAATCCAAGTGAGAAACAAAAATAAAATAAAATATATGCATAGAGGCATATGTGGCACTTAGCCATAATACCAAATCTTGACCTAGGCACCCACATTGTACCAAAATGGTTTTAACCCTTTACCCAACTCAATCTAACACTAAATAAACCTCACACATGCCTAATTGAAGAAAAGAAAAAGAAAAGAATAAAAAGTTAGAAAATCACAAAACCCTCACATATGGTTTATGCCATTTTTGCAAATCTTGGACCTAGACCAATTTGGCCTTCACCATTAGTTGTATTATGTTACTAAACACTTATTACAACTTTTGGAATCAAAGAAACTCAAATCAAATCAAATTCAAACTCAATTTGTGATCACATGAAATGATGGTCAAATCTGCCATTTACAATCTGGTCACCACTTTGAGCCCCTGGATTTCACGTTTTTCAAACCAAACAAATCCAATTCTTTGCACCACATCCAAGTACACATCAAGGTGTACAACTTTTGTAAAGACCATGTTGACTGCCAAAACCCACCGGCGGGCAGCGACGGTCAACACTGTAGAGCCGGGAACAACCTAGAGCTGCGGCTGGCTGAGGTCCCTCCGAGCGACGGCCCGCAAAGCACTTCTGGTCACACGTCCGATGCTGAGTGCAAGGGCGTGCCACCTGACCTATACCTGGTCAGGAAGGTGATGGGGATGCCTCGCTTAGTTTCCTGCATGGCATACACGTAAACATTAAATAAGAGCCTCGATCGGCTCTCAGGTTATCCTGTGAATCGGCTCAAGGAGCCGATCCACCCATGATTCGTTCGGGGTGAACGAATATATGGTGGTCCTGCTTGATCAAGATAAAGCTAATTAGATCTACGACGATTTAGGGTTTTCACCGCATAATCGGATCATCCTACTCACGATTGGGCCTCGCGGCCACGCACGGTGATCGTAAGCCGATCCTAGATAGGGCCTAAAAACCAACACGAGGTTGATCCCCGGAACATCCTGTCTAGGACTAGCGAACGACACCCTACGTGCCGCTGGATCCTCCAACCCTTTGTAAGGCCTAACTATTGCAGATATTAAACTAATCCTTGTAGAACAAGGAGCAATCGTAACGGATCAGATCTACCAAATAATGATCAAGCGGGGTGCCGCCCCACACCTAAGATAGGTGTGAGGGCGGCTAGATATGCAAGGGTTGCACTACGCTAGCATGTTGCGCGAAGAACTATGCTAACCCTAACAAATCTATGATAACTACGTTGCTCGCCATCAACAAGGCTTCAGTATGAGCAACGCATGAACAACGTGGAGCTTGTGCTGCCTAGATCGCAAGATGCGATCTAGGCGAGCATGTCGCTACCGGATAGAAACCCTCGAGACGAAGGAGTTGGCGATGCGCCGAGATTGGTTTGTTTGGTTGAACGTGTGTTGTTGTTTATTCCATAAACCCTAGATACATATTTATAGTCCAGGGGACTTTCTAATCGTGGGAATAATCCCCACCGTACACGATACAAACTCTAACTTCCAATCTAAGATGAAATCTACCATAATTAAAGATACACGGGCAATCTAGCCCAAGTTCTTCGCACAAGGCCGCTTCAGAGATAATCCACGTGTAATCTTCCAAGCCCATCTCTCTTACGGCCCACCTCCTGATTTGGCCAAAATCTGGTGATAACACATGCCCCCCTGGTTTTGGCAATGATAATTCCAAAACCACTCGCTTTCCTCCGAAGGGTCATGTCGTGGCGAGAGCGGAGCCATTTGCAGCATCTATCATCATTATGCCCTGTCTTCTCAGCTTCTCTGCAAAATTCGATAGCTCTGGCATCGCCTCTTCGGAAACTGTAATGGCATTAATTCCCACCAGGCTTCTCATTATTTAACCGTGCCGACTGATTAACTCTCTTTATCCCCTTCCTCTGTTCCAGCCATCGGCACCCAAAAAACCCTCTCCTCCTGTAGCCATGTCTTCCTCTTCCTCCTCCCTCTCAGGCCTCCCCCTCCAATCCTCGCCGAAGAGGAAGAACGAGGACAACCTTCACTCCGAGATGAACCCCCTCTCTTCCGACAATGAGAAGAAAGAAGGAGAAGTAGCGAAGGCCAAGGCCTCCCCCTCCGCCAAACTCCCGCCGAAGAAGCGCTCCCGCATGTGGGCGGACAGCGAGGACGAAGATGATGACGAGGAAGAAGAAGAGGAGGATGAGTCCTCCTCCTCCATCGGGTATCCACTGACCAAGCGCTTCCGCTCTTGGGCGGACAGCGAGGATGATGATGATGACGAGGAGGACGAGGCTCCGGCCAAGGGCTGGGGCAGCAGCGACGAGGAACTTCCTGGGAGCAGCGCCGACGACATCGACGGCGGTAATGACGAGGACAGCGACGACTAGTAGAATAGGACTAGTAGTAGCAGTGCACTAGGCACCAGATCCCTCTTTTGAGAGCCATCGGCTCTTTCTTGTAAAGCCGCTCCTTTGAATTAATGAAATTGTTCTTTCAATTCATCCTTCAATTACTCCAATTTCATTCCTTCCGCTTGTTATGCAAAGACCGATAGCAACGTATCGGATTTCTCTTTTTTTTTTTTTTTTTTGGACGCCCGTGAAGCCGGACTCACATGCCGATTAACCCGTCAGTCAAGCACTTCTCAATTTCAGACCGCGATTTTAATATCTGACCATAATTTTTCGCGATCCCTTAGCCGATGACTACTCATCGGCTATTTTGAGAATCCAGTCCCTTTCCTTCTCTTGCAGCGACCGGACGGTCCAAAACCTGTAAAAGCCGACGGCCTCCTCTCCCGATTCCTCTCCATAGCCTCAGCAATCTTCTTTCGCAACCTGAACTGTTTTTCGGAGAGGATCATGATGCAGGGTCAGCCGATGCAACTCCAATCGGTTTCTTAAGAACCAAAAATCCATGTAGCCCGTTGCCCCCCGAGCCTTCATCAAGGCGAGAACAGTGGCGAGGATGCACAGGTCGCTGATCAGCTTTCTTCTACTGAACGTCGATGTTGATGTGAACTTTGAGCATATAGCCAGTAGGCCTTGGTCTTGTGTAAGTGTACTAGAGTCGATGGCTGCGCATCGGCTTCGCCTCTTGCGCAAATTTTTTTTTTATCTGGCCAATTTCTCTTAATCGGCCCCCCCAATGTTTCACTGTACGCATGTTTACACATGTTTATCTGCACATGTTCTTTATCTGACTGTATGCCCCCCGAGCCGAATCTGCCAGATGACTGCAGATATCGGCTTTTATGGTTAGCCAGGGTACTGCACTTGCACGTCGGTCCCGCGAGGATTCGTGCTAACTTTCATCCGCCGACGTGGCTGCTGCCCAGTGGACCGACGCTGAACACAGGCAGAACATGTGGTGAAGATAATTTTGGCCGATTGCTGGAATCGGCCTCCATATCCATTGACTGAAGGTTCTGTAATGTTCCTTCATAAATTTTTGGGGCCGATCACAAGGATCAGCCTCGCCCTATCTGCTCATTGATTTAATCTTGCTATTCGGTCAGGCTGGTGGATAAAACCAGCCCAACCTCTGACTTGATACGCCTGCTGTCGTCCACCTTGAGTGCATCGTAGAATCGTGGAGCACTAAGCTCTGTCGGAAGGACGAGCACCATGTTCGTGCCAGCCGATGTTTCATCATCGGCTTTCTTTTGCCTGGGACGCCACTCCATTTTCCGTGGACGACCCCCTTCATCCAGGGTTCGCTGAACTTTCGCAGCCAGATCAGGCCGTGCCTTCCTTAGCGTATGCAGGTATAACCTTTCGGCTTCCTCCAGGCCGCGCAATCGCTGAACCCTGCGCTTTTGTGAACGGCTGAGTCCGTCAGGGCACCACCTTGGACGGTGGTACCTGTCCTCTTCTTCTTCTTGTCCCTCGTCTTCGGAATCCTCGAGATCTGCCCACCGAGGGGACTCAGCACGTTTGCTCTGTGGCGGGAGAGGCCCTAGGCGCTCGAACACAGACACGTTGGCTGCCTCCTTCTTCTTCTTGTTGCATTACGGGCAATTGCCGATTGTGGGCAATCGGCTCATTCCTGAATCCCGGCGGTGTCTGAAGAAGGGGCAGTCCCAGTGCCTGGCGTTGTCATCTTGCTCCCTTGATTGTTTCGTGGCACGGCGCTCGTGCTCCTCCTCATCGTGATCGTGCCGACGATGTCTTCTAGCTTCTCTAGCCAAACGATCTCTTTCATCATCATCGCTGGATCGTCGGCGTCGGTCGTACTGACTCACATACTTGTTGAGGAGGTGATCAGAGAGGGGTCGCTGATATCTTATGTTTTTCACTTCTCCCTCGCGCGACGTAGCGCTTGCCATCATGACGGAGCCGATCGCGTGGAGCGGCCTCCTCTGTGTCCTTGCTACGAGAGCAGCTGCCCTCGTCTCCATCTTTGCCAGAGTGGTTCCCAGGTCCTACCATGTTGATGCTGAACGAGGATCCTGGCTGGCAACCTTCAGGGTAAGTGCACTCCACCATATTAACGGCGGGAAAGGGCTGGGTGTCGACCTTCATGGCGTACTGGGTTGAAAATTAGACGCCCTTTTTCTATCGCCGCTTGGATGTGCCGACGCCATACCCTGCGAGTCGTTGGTGGCATGGGAGAGCGAGTTGTGCCATTTACGGTATGGCTTTCCGTTCAGCTCTTGCACCGTGGGGAATTTGAGACCTTCGAGAATCGTCAACTGTTTCTCCTTGAGCAGGAGGTCGAAGATTTGCTCGGTCTTGGTCACGTCAAAATCAAATCCCCGGGTGGGCCTCGGTGGCTTTACCCATTTGCAGGGCACGGGGGTTCCTCCCCGAGTCCATTCAGCCACTCGCTACCTCTTGGTCTCCCGCAGGAACTTCGTCTTCCTCCGCATCGACCGGGACTATCGCACGCTTGAACTTATCTTGGTACGAGTCCGGGTGGCGCTGTTCATATGCCGACAGCTTCGAACCATGTGCGCCAATGAGGGATAATCTGCTTGGGAGGCCATGTCCTTGAGCTGTGTTGCAAGGCCTCGCTACGCCAACTCGGCCGCTTCTTTTCGGTTATACGAACCGAATAACATCGGTTCCTAAGATTCCTGAAACGCTGGATGTACTCGTCACGGTTTCTCCGCGCTTCGACGTAGTTGTGCTAGATCGGCAATGCCGGACTCGGAAGCCTCGAATGGTACTGCATATGGAACTCGCTCTTCCAACCGCTTCCAAGTCCGTATGGAGTCCGGTGGCAAAGAGGTATACCATCCGAAAGCCGATCCCGTGAGGGACCTGTGAGAAGAGCCTCACGCGTAGCTGATCCGACACCGAAGCCGGTCCTAGTTGCGCCAAATATCGGCCGACGTGCTCGATGGAGCTGGAGCCATCCGATCCACTGAATTTGGAGAAATCGGGGAGCCGATATTTAGGTGGCAGCGGGATCATCTCGTAGTCGTCGGGGTACGGCTTGGAATAGCCGATTGCCCTCCTTTTCGGCACCATGCCGAACCGGTCTCTCGGTATGGTACCGATCTGATCCGCCGTGTCTGGCTGCGGGAGTTGAATTCCGAAGATTCGCCGGGGTGGCGTACTTAGCCAGCCATGCTTGCTTTTCCAGCTCCGAGCCAACCGCAGGAGCTGAGCTCCGGAGGTTCGTCGGGGTGGCGTACTTAGTTAGCCACGTCCGCTTCTCAAGCTCTGTCGGCCGACGTTCCTCCCTGTTCTCCCGAAGTCCCCGATGTTGTGGCCTGGTTTGTGAGTGCCCGGTTGCCACAATCGGCACATACGTGCACGCGTAACCTTGAGGGATCTCCTTGGGCGCCTCGGGCAAGAACCGGTAGTCACTAGGGTCACCACCAATCTTGTAGACGACGAATGCCGGTGTAGCCGGCACTTCCGGTGCTGCCAACGCATATGGCAGCGGTGGACGGGACCGGAGTGGCAACTCCCCTTGATGCGTCCCGAGGGCTGGTCCCGACGGCGAGTGACGGGTGCCTCATGATCTCCTGGATCACGCGAAGAGCGACACGCTCCAACGTGTTGACCAGGTTCTCGGAGTGACGGTGTAGCGAGTGAGCCACCAAGTAGTTGATCTCCTGCCGCAGGGACTCGGTGCGTTCCTCGGACGGGGCGAGAGGTCTATCCCATCGAGTGCACCTTGCGGTGAGAACCCCTTCCATCTGATGCCATGGGAACGGGTTCTCTGAAAAGAGCCGATGAGGTCGGCTTCGAGGGTGACTTTGATCTCGTCATACCTCTTCTTGAGCTCGTCGGGGAGCTCCTCGTAGGTGACTGGCGTGCCGTCCGCCATCTCAGATGTAGATGGCGATGTGGTCGATGTAGAAGCTTGTCCCACCGGGCGTGCCAGAATGTGTTGACTGCCAAAACCCACCGGCGGGCAGCGACGGTCAACACTGTAGAGCCGGGAACAACCTAGAGCTGCGGCTGGCTGAGGTCCCTCCGAGCGACGGCCCGCAAAGCACTTCTGGTCACACGTCCGATGCTGAGTGCAAGGGCGTGCCACCTGACCTATACCTGGTCAGGAAGGTGATGGGGATGCCTCGCTTAGTTTCCTGCATGGCATACACGTAAACATTAAATAAGAGCCTCGATCGGCTCTCGGGTTATCTCGTGAATCGGCTCAAGGAGCCGATCCACCCATGATTCGTTCGGGGTGAACGAATATATGGTGGTCCTGCTTGATCAAGATAAAGCTAATTAGATCTACGACGATTTAGGATTTTCACCGCATAATCGGATCATCCTACTCACGATTGGGCCTCGCGGCCACGCACGGTGATCGTAAGCCGATCCTAGATAGGGCCTAAAAACCAACACGAGGTTGATCCCCGGAACATCCTGTTTAGGACTAGCGAACGACACCCTACGTGCTGCTGGATCCTCCAACCCTTTGTAAGGCCTAACTATTGCAGATATTAAACTAATCCTTGTAGAACAAGGAGCAATCGTAACGGATCAGATCTACCAAATAATGATCAAGGGGGTGCCGCCCCCACACCTAAGATAGGTGTGAGGGCGGCTAGATATGCAAGGGTTGCACTACGCTAGCATGTTGCGCGAAGAACTATGCTAACCCTAACAAATCTATGATAACTACGTTGCTCGCCATCAACAAGGCTTCAGTACGAGCAACGCATGAACAACGTGGAGCTTGTGCTGCCTAGATCGCAAGATGCGATCTAGGCAGCATGTCGCTTACCGGATAGAAACCCTCGAGACGAAGGAGTTGGCGATGCGCCGAGATTGGTTTGTTTGGTTGAACGTGTGTTGTTGTTTATTCCATAAACCCTAGATACATATTTATAGTCCAGGGGACTTTCTAATCGTGGGAATAATCCCCACCGTACACGGTACAAACTCTAACTTCCAATCTAAGATGAAATCTACCATAATTAAAGATACACGGGCAATCTAGCCCAAGTTCTTCGCACAAGGCCGCTTCAGAGATAATCCACGTGTAATCTTCCAAGCCCATCTCTCTTACGGCCCACCTCCTGATTTGGCCAAAATCTGGTGATAACAGACCACCATATCAAATTCTTCCTGGATCAAAAACTATGCTCATGCAAAGTTGAGAGTTTTTAACTTTGCCAACAATCTCACACTTTGCAATTCTTTTATTTTTAAAATTCCACCACCACCTATGTTTGTCTCTGGTCTTTTGCAACTCATCCAAATCAACCAAATTCAAATTTTGGAACCACTTTGAAAAGAACAAATTTGGCAAGAATTTGAAATAGCAATTATGCCCAAATCCAAAACACTATTGCAAATAGTGTTTGGCTCAACCCTAGTGCACCACCTTGCCTCTACATGCTCCCTGGTCCCTTCTGCATCCAACCTTGGCACAGCAACCCTAGGGCAGGGCATAGCATGGCATGGACATGGCCATGTCGGCCATGGACACCATGTCCACCCCAACCCCTCTCTCCTTCCTCCCCAGCCATGGCCACCGTGCCATTCTGCGCCACCTCACTCCCCTACACAAGCCTACGCAAGCCCTGGTCGAGGAGGAGGCCGACAGTCGCCGGAACGCGCGCGCCCAGGAACGGCCACAGCATGCCGATGGCGTCGCACGTGCATGCCATGAACGCGCACTGGACACGCGCCGCTCCAACGCTCTGCGCCTCCCCCAGACCCCACTCCTGCACGCTGAGCTTCGCCGCTGCACCCGCAGTCCCCCAGACATGCTCCGTTGCTCGCGCGAGCACTGCCGCCATCGACATCGTCGCCACCTTCTCCGCACCCGTGCCGCCAGGCATCGACCTCGCCCGCGCTCACCTGGCCGTCCCCCACCTCGCCAGCAAGCGCTCTAGCTTCGCCTCGACCGCACCTACCTAGCGCCGCCCTCGCCTACTGTCACGCCCCGAAACCGGGCCTGGACGAGACAGCCACCGCGCGCCTATAAACCGAGAGGCTTATACTCGCGCAAGGCTAAAAATGCAGGCAAAACCAGCACAGTGGTTCTCGAGAAGCTCAACTATTCAACATTTTACATATTTATTTTCAATTACACAATAATAACAATTAGATTTTCTAATTCGCTTCCCACCCGCTGGTCGAGCCTAATCTTCGATCGACGAACTCTTCTGCTGCGCAACTCTGATAAAAACATTGGGGAGCTGGGGTGAGTACGACAAGTCATACTCAGCAAACTGATTATACACAATCATATATAAATTGTAAAATATAAATGCTTTTCAAAAACAACGACATGTGGTTAATGTATTAAGCATATTAAAAAGCATGGTGCCACACATGAAAGTAAGTTTCCCTACCCGGGAATCACAGGGGTGAAATTCACACTTTGACACTCTGCAGAGGAGTACTCCGACATCGACAGCCTCAACTAGCACCACACAGGCGCTAGAGGAGCAAAGCCCTTTTACCCGCTAAGACCTGGACACCTGAACCTACTGATGTCGATCGCTCCTACGGATCCATCATCGACACATTCCACAATAGGGCCGTCCCCAGCGGAGAACTCAGTCAGTCCCATACCTGAACTGTGACCGGTACAATATGTTTACCTTCGTAACACCAAGTTTTCTCTTATAAAAACATGTATATTCACTTGAACATTTTCCAAATCCATACGCATTCTAACGCCCGGCTTGTATCGGTGGCTCACACCGGATCCATCACCGTATACTGACACCGGCACATTAGTCACAAATATTTCAACGGAATGCTCACTTATCTCTACCAAATAATCTAACATGATTTATAGTAGCAAAACATATTCTACAAAATAGATGAGAGAGTATAAACCAGCTTGCCTGATAAATCTCTATCTTCTAATAATAAGATAGAACAATATATCTTCCCATATAGAACCAGCACATATAAGCAGATGGCAGTATGAATACTGATATCCTTTGTTCCACGCATCAGCTCTACTCTATATTTGAGCAGCGCCTCCTCCTAATCTCCTTCTAGATTTCGGCTCCTCCAGCGTAAGTTACGGCAACATCTCCCGGACTCTAGATTTCTTCAGCGTTGCCCTCTACTTCCTCTCCCGATCTAATTAACTAGCTAGTGTGTGGTGTGTCTCACGAACAGGAGGAGCTATTTATAGGTGACACCACCGTCTAACAAGCTAAAATATCTTAGCTGCGTGTATTAAGAAACTAGGTACGTGTCCTGCTGCTATCTGCTGGTATGTCCTAAGAAGACACGCAAGCGCTGACTCTCCAATACTCAGGTCATGCAGGAGCCCACGTAAGACTTGGCCGACATGGCCATTACCGACCTGGATCAACTTCATCTTGTATTGCATCACTACATGCGTATACAGTGCACTACTCCATGACTCCAGGCTAACTAATTAATTACTACTTTTAGTTGGTCTGAGATATGCCGACATGAACCAAGACCCAAACTCCAATTTTTATTGCATGCAAAAACTAGAACCCAATTAAATGCTAGAAATTAGCCAAATCAAACTTATTAAAGCTAATTATTTTCCAACTCAAATTATTTAATAACTTATAAATATGGGTTGTCACATCCTCCCCAACTTACAAGAATTTCGTCCTCGAAATTCCACAACAAAATAAACTTATACTTTTCCTTTAGAACTAACAACATATTTTGTCATACAACCAAATTATAAAACTTGCAAAATATAAGCAAACAGTATGTGCAATCAAGCAATGAAGATAGAAGTCTAAGTCCACGCCGAAGCAATCAGGTGGTGCAATTATTTTGTCCATCTCCTGTAGTCTAACCAAGGCAGAATTAATATTGAACAACATGCATCTAACTGCTATCATCCGACTACATAGGCTAAAACATGGTCCAAGGTAGGCATATGCATTAACAAGAATGGCAGGGTAAGATATTCAATCAACTTTTGCTAAGCATATAACCAAGAAATGTAAGACTGCATGCAACGGATGTATAGTTCTACCAGAATCATTTTTCATGACTATAGAAATCAAAGTGCTAGTATCTATTTTCTAATTATTTGTACGAAACAAAACAATATTACTGATAGTTACGAGTCGCAAAACTTAACTAACGTTCTACCCTTTTTGCCCGCGTACCTAAACCTAGAGCTCTGATACCACTTTAACTGTCACGCCCCGAAACCGGGCCTGGACGAGACAGCCGCCGCGCGCCTATAAACCGAGAGGCTTATACTCGCGCAAGGCTAAAAATGCAGGCAAAACCAGCACAGTGGTTCTCGAGAAGCTCAACTATTCAACATTTTACATATTTATTTTCAATTACACAATAATAACAACTAGATTTTCTAATTCGCTTCCCACCCGCTGGTCGAGCCTAATCTCCGATCGACGAACTCTTCTGCTGCGCAACTCTGGTAAAAACATTGGGGAGCTGGGGTGAGTACGACAAGTCATACTCAGCAAACTGATTATACACAATCATATATAAATTGTAAAATATAAATGCTTTTCAAAAACAACGACATGTGGTTAATGTATTAAGCATATTAAAAAGCATGGTGCCACACATGAAAGTAAGTTTCCCTACCCGGGAATCACAGGGGTGAAATTCACACTTTGACACTCTGCAGTGGGGTACTCCGACATCGACAGCCTCAACTAGCACCACACAGGCGCTAGAGGAGCAAAGCCCTTTTACCCGCTAAGACCCGGACACCTGAACCTACTGATGTCGATCGCTCCTACGGATCCATCATCGACACGTTCCACAACAGGGCCGTCCCCAGCGGAGAACTCAGTCAGTCCCATACCTGAACTGTGACCGGTACAATATGTTTACCTTCGTAACACCAAGTTTTCTCTTATAAAAACATGTATATTCACTTGAACATTTTCCAAATCCATACTCATTCTAACGCCCGGCTTGTATCGGTGGCTCACACCGGATCCATCACCGTATACTGACACCAGCACATTAGTCACAAATATTTCAACGGAATGCTCACTTATCTCTACCAAATAATCTAACATGATTTATAGTAGCAAAACATATTCTACAAAATAGATGAGAGAGTATAAACCAGCTTGCCTGATAAATATCTATCTTCTAATAATAAGATAGAACAATATATCTTCCCATATAGAACCAGCACATATAAGCAGATGGCAGTATGAATACTGATATCCTTTGTTCCACGCATCAGCTCTACTCTATATTTGAGCAGCGCCTCCTCCTAATCTCCTTCTAGATTTCGGCTCCTCCAGCGTAATTAAGTTACGGCAACATCTCCCGGACTCTAGATTTCTTCAGCGTTGCCCTCTACTTCCTCTCCCGATCTAATTAACTAGCTAGTGTGTGGTGTGTCTCACGAACAGGAGGAGCTATTTATAGGTGACACCACCATCTAACAAGCTAAAATATCTTAGCTGCGTGTATTAAGAAACTAGGTACGTGTCCTGCTGCTATCTGCTGGCCTGTCCTAAGAAGACACGCAAGCGCTGACTCTCCAATACTCAGGTCATGCAGGAGCCCACGTAAGACTTGGCCGACATGGCCATTACCGACCTGGATCAACTTCATCTTGTATTGCATCACTACATGCGTATACAGTGCACTACTCCATGACTCCAGGCTAACTAATTAATTACTACTTTTAGTTGGTCTGAGATATGCCGACATGAACCAAGACCCAAACTCCAATTTTTATTGCATGCAAAAACTAGAACCCAATTAAATGCTAGAAATTAGCCAAATCAAACTTATTAAAGCTAATTATTTTCCAACTCAAATTATTTAATAACTTATAAATATGGGTTGTCACACCTACCCCTCTCGCTCGCCGGAATCGCCGCGCCGCTGTCGACCTCGCCGCAGACCCACGGTCACCTCGCGCCACTATAAAAAGGGCACGCCCCCGGACGAACTGAGCACACCAACTCACTCCCCTCCCTCCTCTGAGCCTCCTCACACCCTAGCCGCTCGACATTGCTCACCACCGCCGCCCAATTGCGCCATCGCCGCCCATGAGACGCCTCAGATCAAGCCACCGATTGAGTCCATCCCCGGAGCTCCCACGACCACTGTTGAGCTCGCCGTCGTCTGCAACATCGCCCTGCATCAACGCCGCCGCTCGCCGGAGTCCCTGCTCGCCGTCGACCCCCGTGCCTCGCCGCGCCTGTAAGCCCTTCTCGTCGGAGAAGACGACGATCGTGCGCCGCACGATCGCGTTTTGATCCAACGGGCCACAGCACCCCGTACCGATTCGGGTTTTAAACCCACTGACATGTGGGTCCCACCGTCAGACGGCCCGCTAAGCGCTGCAATGAAGCTAGGCCGGCCCACCTCTCTCTTCCCCGATTCGGCCTGTTAATTTTCCCGCGCGAGCCCAACAATTTGAAATTGCTTTGATTCAAATCTGTAAAATACAAACTGGTGTCCAATTCAAATTCAAATGGTTTCAAATCCACTGCACCAAATTAAACAAATTTTATAATGTTGGAAAGCTTATGAAAAGCTCTATCCAACCACACTAGTTTCACACCAAAATGTTTTGTAGAATTAATGTGATAAAAAGAACAAGGTAGAGACTTTTTGAACTTCAAATAATTATTAAAACTCAACCAAAAATGATATTAAGTTGATTTCAACTCTCATAGCTCACATTTCACTTACACTAATTGTTTATGAAAAAATATGGCCTGGTTACTTTGAGTGATCATGACCCAAATTAAATAAAGGACTATATGGCTATTTTAGTTAGTTGATATTGTCCAAAACTATTATGTAAATCCTATGAAGTGTTTTGCTTCATTTAAATCTTGTCCCAAGTACTTTCATATGAAGTTGTGACTCTGGTATAAATACTCTCACTTGAAATTACTTGGAGATATTAAATCATAAGTGGTAGTGTTAAATTGTATGAGGTACCTTACCTCATTTAAGTCATTTTCCCAAATAAGGATTATGAATGGTTGACCTTGGTCAACATGGATTCATAGGTTACTCATTTGAGGAGATTAAATCTTAACAATATTCAATGAGAGGAAATTATTTCCTCCAAAGACTTAAAGAGAAACCCTAATCTACATATATAATGAGAGGAAATTATTTCTCTAACACTAAGTAAGAAAACCCTAGAACTATTTTAGGTAGCAATGTTAAGTGATGATGCTAGTGTAGGATAACGTTGCATAGAAAACAAAAATTTTCCTATCGCGAACACGCAATCCAAGCCAAGATGCAATCTAGAAGACGGTAGCAACGAGGGGATGATCAAGACTAACCCTTGAAGAGATTCCAAAGCCTATAAGAGTAGGCTCTTATTGCTGCGGTAGACGATCACTTGCCGCTTGCAAAAGCGCGTAGAAGATCTTGATCACGATCGCTTCCGGCGCCACGAACGGGCAGCACCTCCGTACTCGGTCACACGTTCGGTTGTTGATGAAGACGACGTCCACCTCCCCGTTCCGGCGGGCAGCGGAAGTAGTAGCTCCTCTTGAATCCGACGGCACGACGGCGTGGTGTCGGTGGTGGTGGAGAAATCCGGCGGAGCTTCGCTTAAGCGTGCGGGATGTGGTGGAGGAGAGAGACCGCTAGGGTTTGGGGAGAGAGGGGGTTGGGCGCCGGCCCTCTAAGGGGTGCGGCCAAGGCTGAGGCTTCAAGTGTTCAGCCCCTCTCTATGCCCCTCATTATATAGGTGGAAGCCCCAAGAGTTCTAGTCCAAGTCTTCGAATAAGACCCCAACACTAAAACCTCCCATATGTGGGAAACCTACTCAAGGAGGGAGTCCTACCCAAGGTGGGACTCCCACCTTTCCTTGAGGTGGGTTGGCCGGCCACCCTAGGGAGTCCACCTTGGACTCCTCCCTTTAGGGTTGGCTGGTCATGCAAGTGGAGTCTCTTCGGGACTCCACTTTCCAAAGTGCCATTCTTCGGACTTTTCTAGAACCTTCTAGAACCTGCCATAAATGCACGGATCATTTCCAAACTTGGAATATGACTTCCTATATATGAATCTTATTCTCCGGACCATTCCGGAACTCCTCGTGATGTCCGGGATCTCATCCGGGACTCCGAACAAATATTCGAACTCCATTCCATATTCAAGTTCTACCATTTCAACATCCAACTTTAAGTGTGTCACCCTACGGTTCGTGAACTATGCGGACATGGTTGAGTACTCACTCCGACCAATAACCAATAGCGGGATCTGGAGATCCATAATGGCTCCCACATATTCAACGATGACTTCAGTGATCGAATGAACCATTCACATACGATACCAATTCCCTTTGTCACGCGATATTTTACTTGTCCGAGGTTTGATCATCGGTATCACTCTATACCTTGTTCAACCTCGTCTCCGACAAGTACTCTTTACTCGTACCGTGGTATGTGGTCTCTTATGAACTTATTCATATGCTTGCAAGACATTAGACGACATTCCACCGAGAGGGCCCGGAGTATATCTATCCGTCATCGGGATGGACAAATCCCACTTGTTGATCCATATGCCTCAACTCATACTTTCCGGATACTTAATCCCACCTTTATAACCACCCATTTACGCGGTGGCGTTTGATGTAATCAAAGTACCTTTCCGGTATAAGTGATTTACATGATCTCATGGTCATAAGGACTAGGTAACTATGTATCGAAAGCTTATAGCAAAAAACTTAATGACGAGATCTTATGCTACGCTTAATTGGGTGTGCCCATTACATCATTCATATAATGATATAACCTTGTTATTAATAACATCCAATGTTCATGATTATGAAACTAATCATCCATTAATCAACAAGCTAGTTTAAGAGGCATACTAGGGACTTCTTGTTGTCTACATATCACACATGTACTAATGTTTCGGTTAATACAATTATAGCATGATATATAAACATTTATCATAAACATAAATAATAACCACTTTATTATTGCCTCTAGGGCATATCTCCTTCAGTCTCCCACTTGCACTAGAGTCAATAATCTAGTTTACATTTGTAAAGATATAACACCTTGGCCTTCTGGTGCTTTATCATGTATTGCTTACGGGAGAGGTTTTAGTCAACGGATCTGACACGCTCAGAAACGTATGTATTTTGTAATTCATTTTCGTCTCAACGCATCACTCATTTCCAAATGAGTTGGCATTAAATATGTTTGATCTTCTGGTGGAACCTTAATTCCACGGTCTGAAATATGTCACTAATATTGTCACACACAATATAGCTTCAAAGTTCTGACTCTGTCGGAACTACACCAAGTTCTCAAAGAACCTCTTGACTTTAACATCCTTTGTCATTGTCAAAACAATGACATACTCTGCCTTCTTTTGTAGAATCCGTCATAATATTTAGAACTCTTCTAAATCTAGCATAGACAACTTCTAGCTCATTGTGCTACCTTTCAAAACAACACTTAGTCTAATTTGAGATTGAAATTTTATTTTCATATGTGACAGAACAAATATCGGTGCAACATTTTACAGCGATTTGTTTGTCATTTCTCCATACAAAACTATATATATATATATATTCTTGGTTCTTCTTAAGTACTTCAAGAATATTCTTACTGTTTTTCAATGATCATCTCATGAATCATTCTGGTATATGCTCATTAACATTTTAGAGCACAAGATATCTGATTGTGTACATATTATTCGTGATCTAAAATCACTCATGTGTTTTTACTCATTGAGTGTCAGATACACTCAAGTCTTGTTAAAACTTCACATGACAAGAACATCTTCTTAATATTTCTATATTGAACTATTTCAATATCCATTCTATGTACTTTGACTTAAACTTATTTTGTGTTTCAATCCATCTTCATAGATTTTGACACTAAATATGTTTCAGTCCATATCCTTTCATTGAAGTTTAATTTTCAATGAAACCTTTTAATCAAGTATATAATTACATCATTTATAACCAACTATATGTCATCTACATAAGTATTATAAATATGTCTCAGCGCTCCCACTTAATTTCTTGCAAATGCAAACCTCTTCATCGTCTTTGATGAAATCAAAAAACTCTTTGACTATTTCATCTTGGTGAAGATTCCAACTCCGTGATACTTACTTCATCCAATTGAAGTTCGTATACCTATCTAGTATTCTACGGACTAGCAAAACAATTGGTTGTATCTTGTATACATACTTCGTTAAGTAGTGTATTTTGCCATCCTACTAGCATATCTCATAAAAGAAATATGTAGTGATTACTAGAATAATCCACATAGACTATAAGCATTGCTACGGAAGATCTAATCTTATCGTAGTCAACTCTTTGAACTTTGTCGTAAACAACTTTTCGACAAGTTGAGCTTCTTCAAGGATATTTCATCCAAGTCCATCAATTTCATAGATCCATTTACTTTCAAAAAGTATTCATCTATCTTGGATTTCATGGCGTATAGCCATTTCAGGGCCCATCATAACTTCTTTGTTTGTAGTTGGTTTATTATTGTTCAAAATCAATCCTTTGTCCACAAATCATTTATTTGATCACAAAGTAAACCATACCTACAAGGTTCAATATGTACTTCGATCTCCATGGCTAAAACACTTTGTAGTCATGGGAGCCATGATCGTCGTAGCCGCTTCCGAAACCAATTCCGATGCTGCGCTACTCTGATCATTATGCTCAGGTTCATAAACCTTATCAAATTATATTGTCCTCCCACTCAAAAAACTTCACTAGAAACAATTTCTTGGAAATAAGAAACATTGACAAACACTTTTGTCTTTGTCTCGTGGGAAGAATTCCCAATTAAATCTCTGGGATAACCAACAAAGACATTCATCCGATTTTGGTTGAAAACTCTTAGACCAAAATTTAAAGAAAGGACTATTAAGGTTTATACCCATGCCATAACTCGTATGGTGTCATTTCAACGGATCATGATGATGCTCTATTCAGTGTAAAAGCGGTAGTCACTAAAGCATAATTCACAAAAATATAATGGCGTCTAATATTTTATCTCATCATTAATCCAACAAGGTTTGGATACATATCTCGGATACTATATCATCATTATGATACTCCAAGAAATGTGAGTTGTAGAACAATTTCATAACTCTCTTAGATGTTCGCTAAAACTCGTAATTCAAATATTTCCACCATGATCCAATCATAGATATTTGACTTTTCTATTACGATGATTTCTACTTCATGCTGAAATTTATTTGAATCTATTCAAATGTTTCAAACTTCTTCCTTATCGAATATATCCACATATATATATTCAATTCATTGTTGGAAGTTTTCATGAAGTAGAAGAATCTCCCGCACACAACTATGCTCAGTGAACCACATACATCATTATGTATTTTTCACAAAGTTTGTTGCCCGTTCAACTCTTGGCCTATGAACGGTATTTTAATCATTCTTTTTAGAAAAGATTTGCAAGCGCCAAATGATTCAAAAATCAAATGACTCCAAAAATCCATTTACATGGAGTTCTTTCATGCGTTCCTTTCTAACATGACCTAAATAGCGGTTCCACAAATAAGTGGAATTTAAATTATTTGCCTTATGGCATTTTAGCGTCAGTGTTATGTATGTGTGTTTCACCATTAAGATTTATAATAACTTATCCATCATACATGGAGTAATGTCATAATTTGAACAACTCATTGTTTTCATTTGACCAGAGCAAAATAACAATTATTAAGTTCTTTATTATAAATTATAAGGGCTAGATAGAATGCCAACGACGAACATAATAACACTTTATTTTGTTCCAGACGTGTATTCCTATCATATTCCTTGTCAGTCACTTAGGCCATTGTATTCTTGTATTGTGTTGTTTTGTATGACACTTCATACCAACCAATATAGTACTAATACCCAAGAATTTCATAGTGTGACCTAACTAGGAATACAACCATAACATGTATATCATTTATATACACCTGAGCTAGACTTTTCTAGTCTTTTCTTTCTTTCTGCCAAAATATCTTTTGCAGTTTCTCTTTTAGCTTTCCTCATTATTCAGAAAAACACTTCAACATCAATAACTTCTAGGTTTGTTGGTCAATTACCAATAACCTTGAGGTTCTTACTTTGAAGTTGATCATCATATGACAAATGTTCTAGATTTCACTTATTAGTAACTATGATGAACAATTTCACTCATAATTTTATCCATCAATTCATGACAACTTTTTGAGACCATGTCTGTACATGCTAGGCTCATAAAGTTTAAACTTAGTATTCGCATGTACAAATCTGGCTTGCACCCGTTGTATGCACACGTAGAATCTATCACACCCGATCATCACGTGATGCTTCGAAACGACGAGTCTTAGCAACGGTGCATACTAAGGATGATAACTTCATGGATATGCGAATATTATTAGTGCCCCAATAGTTGGAGGATTGTGACGCCTGGCGTCTTCAACCTTCATACATTCCCATAAAACTTATGAGTTTATGTAGTCTCACCAAATTTATATTCTATCATCTTGCAATAAGGTCTTAGATATCACATATATCTCATACCTTGATTATTTCGAAAACTAAATTTTCAGCTCCTTACTTTTCAAACAGATTTGAACTTCAAGTTTCACGGAGACAAGATAACTTTGGGTACTAATTGAAACCATAGCTCTTTGAATCAACAATGTGAGGTTTACTAAAAGTTTGCAATAGGACTTAATCAATTCTTGATTCTTTAACAATACGGTACTAATCCGTAAAGTTTCTTATCAGATTTAACAGTATTTCTATCTCAATAACAAGACGAGCGCATAGTAGTAAACGGATGCCAATACTACAAAATTAATACAAAATACTACTAAGACTATGTTTATGATAATTAGTTCATGTTTTAATCTAATTACTAATGAACTCCCACTTAATACAACATCCCTCATAGTTGTTAAGTGGTACACGATCCAAATCCACTATACCAAAACCGATCATCACGTGAGATGATGTAGCTTCAATGGTGAACATCAACATGTTGATCATATCATCCATATGACTCGTGTTCAACCTTTGGGTTTCCGTTGTCCCGAGGCCATGTCTGTACATGCTAGGCTCGTCAAGCAAACCCAAGTATTCCGCGTGTGCAACATTGCTTACACCCGTTGTATGTGAACGTTGAGTCTATCACATCCGATCATCACGAGATGCTTCGAAACGACGAACCGTACAACGGTGCATACGAGGGAGAACACTTTATTATCTTGATATTAATGTGAGGGATCATCTTATAATGCTACCGTCGCGATCTAAGCAAAATAAGATGCATAAAGGATTAACATCACATGCAATTCATATGTGATATGATATGGCCCTTTAGTCTTTGTGTCTTCGATCTTCATCTTCAAAGCACGGACATGATCTCCATCATCAACGGGCATGATCTCCATCATCGTCGGCGTAGCGTCAAGGTTCATGGCGCCGTCTTCATGGTTGTTCACCTCATGTAGCAACTATTACAACTACTTTGAAAAACTACTCAACATGAAATTTAAAGACAACCATAAGGCTCTGCACGGTTGCCACAATACAATAATGATCATCTCATACATATTCATCATCACATTATGGCCATATCACATCACCAAACCCTGCAAAAACAAGTTAGACGTCTCTAATTTGGTTTGCATATTTTACGTGGTTTAGGGTTTTCGAGAGAGAGATCTAATCTACCTACGAACATGAACCACAACGGTGATACTAATGTTGTCAATAGAAGAGTAAATTGAATCTTCACTATAGTAGGAGAGACAGACACCCGCAAAGCCTCTTATGCAATACAAGTTGCATGTCAAACGAGGAACAAGTCTCATGAACGCGGTCATGTAAAGTTAGTCCGGGCCGCTTCATCCCACTATGCCACAAAGATGCAAAGTACTCAAACTAAAGATAACAAGAGCATCAACGCCCACAAAACCATTGTGTTCTACTCGTGCAACCATCTATGCATAGACACGGCTCTGATACCACTGTAGGATAACGTTGCATAGAAAACAAAAAATTTCCTATCGCGAACACGCAATCCAAGCCAAGATGCAATCTAGAAGACGGTAGCAACGAGGGGATGATCAAGACTAACCCTTGAAGAGATTCCAAAGCCTATAAGAGTAGGCTCTTATTGCTGCGGTAGACGATCACTTGCCGCTTGCAAAAGCGCGTAGAAGATCTTGATCACGATCGCTTCCGGCGCCACGAACGGGCAGCACCTCCGTACTCGGTCACACGTTCGGTTGTTGATGAAGACGACGTCCACCTCCCCGTTCCGGCGGGCAGCGGAAGTAGTAGCTCCTCTTGAATCGACGAGCACGACGGCGTGGTGTCGGTGGTGGTGGAGAAATCCGGCGGAGCTTCGCTTAAGCGTGCGGGATGTGGTGGAGGAGAGAGACCGCTAGGGTTTGGGGAGAGAGGGGGGTTGGGCGCCGGCCCTCTAAGGGGTGCGGCCAAGGCTGAGGCTTCAAGTGTTCAGCCCCCTCTCTATGCCCCTCATTATATAGGTGGAAGCCCCAAGAGTTCTAGTCCAAGTCTTCGAATAAGACCCCAACACTAAAACCTCCCATATGTGGGAAACCTACTCAAGGAGGGAGTCCTACCCAAGGTGGGACTCCCACCTTTCCTTGAGGTGGGTTGGCCGGCCACCCTAGGGGAGTCCACCTTGGACTCCTCCCCTTTAGGGTTGGCTGGTCATGCAAGTGGAGTCTCTTCGGGACTCCACTTTCCAAAGTGCCATTCTTCGGACTTTTCTAGAACCTTCTAGAACCTGCCATAAATGCACCGGATCATTTCCAAACTTGGAATATGACTTCCTATATATGAATCTTATTCTCCGGACCATTCGGAACTCCTCGTGATGTCCGGGATCTCATCCGGGACTCCGAACAAATATTCGAACTCCATTCCATATTCAAGTTCTACCATTTCAACATCCAACTTTAAGTGTGTCACCCTACGGTTCGTGAACTATGCGGACATGGTTGAGTACTCACTCCGACCAATAACCAATAGCGGGATGCGGAGATCCATAATGGCTCCCACATATTCAACGATGACTTCGGTGATCGAATGAACCATTCACATACGATACCAATTCCCTTTGTCACGCGATATTTTACTTGTCCGAGGTTTGATCATCGGTATCACTCTATACCTTGTTCAACCTCGTCTCCGACAAGTACTCTTTACTCGTACCGTGGTATGTGGTCTCTTATGAACTTATTCATATGCTTGCAAGACATTAGACGACATTCCACCGAGAGGGCCCGGAGTATATCTATCCGTCATCGGGATGGACAAATCCCACTGTTGATCCATATGCCTCAACTCATACTTTCCGGATACTTAATCCCACCTTTATAACCACCCATTTACGCAGTGGCGTTTGATGTAATCAAAGTACCTTTCCGGTATAAGTGATTTACATGATCTCATGGTCATAAGGACTAGGTAACTATGTATCGAAAGCTTATAGCAAAAAACTTAATGACGAGATCTTATGCTACGCTTAATTGGGTGTGTCCATTACATCATTCATATAATGATATAACCTTGTTATTAATAACATCCAATGTTCATGATTATGAAACTAATCATCCATTAATCAACAAGCTAGTTTAAGAGGCATACTAGGGACTTCTTGTTGTCTACATATCACACATGTACTAATGTTTCGGTTAATACAATTATAGCATGATATATAAACATTTATCATAAACATAAATAATAACCACTTTATTATTGCCTCTAGGGCATATCTCCTTCAGCTAGATCATTTGGAGTGAGCCATTAAGGCTAATTAAGACTACCTAAGTATTGTTTAGTGATTGTATCCTCGTATTCGTGTATAGACGCTAGTACCGGAGACTATCAAGAGGAGGAGGTGTTCTACCCAGAAGAAGAAGAGAACTTTGATCACCTCAACAACCAAGGCAAGCTAACACCAATGCAAGCTCTATTGTTGCAAGATAATATTCTTGCAAGGTGCAAAGCCCTTTGGGGCAAGGCACCATTAGTCTTACCTTACTTACAACAATCCTATCCCAAGTTTTTACCTTACCAGTTTTTACTTGTTTTATGAAGAAGTTACTTTTATAGTTAACTTTTGTCTAAGTTTAGAATATTACTAGAGTAGCAAAGTTAGTCTCAAAGCTATCCAAGAAAGATAGCACCCCTCATGATTAGTGCTAGTGCTAATAACTAAAATTGACTACTCTAGATGGGAACTTGTGATTTTTGAAATGAATTTGAAACTTTGGAATGATGAATCATTCCATTGAATGATTTTGAAGGTGAATATGACTTGAAGAAGATGGTGAAATTTTGAATAAAACTGATATTGGTTTGAATGCGATACCATTCCAATTTTTGAGTACCCCCACAATACCTGATTATGGGTAGGGCTTAATGATACGTCTCAAACGTATCTATAATTTCTTATGTTCCATGCTACTTTTATGATGATACTCACATGTTTTATACACACTTTATGTCATTATTATGCATTTTCCGGCAGTAACCTATTAACGAGATGCCGAAGAGCCAGTTGTTGTTTTCTTCTGTTTTTGGTTTCAGAAATCCTACAAAGGAAATATTCTCGGAATCGGACGAAATCAACGCCCAGGGTCCTATTTTCCACGGAAGGTTCCAGAGCACCGAAGAGGGACCAGAGGGGAGCCAAGGGGGCCCCACCCCACCTGGAGGCGCGGCCAAGGGGGGGGCGCCCCCTATGGTGTGGGTCCCCCAGGACCCCTCCGAGGCTGCCCTTCCGCCTACTTAAAGCCTCCATCGCGAAAACCCTAAAAAGATAAGCCACGATACGGAAAACCTTCCAGAGCCGCCGCCATCACGAAGTCAAGTTCGGGGGACAGAAGTCTCTGTTTCGGCACGCCGCTGGGATGGGGAATTGCCCCCGGAAGCCATCACCACCGCCATCTTCATCGCCGTTGATGTCTCCCATGATGCGGAGGGAGTAGTTCTCCCCGAGGCTGAGGGCTCTACCGGTAGCTATGTGGTTCATCTCTCTCTCCCATGTGATCTTTATGTGATCATGAGCTTTGTATCACTATTAATCTATGTGCCACTCTTGTGATGTTATTAAAGTATTCTATTCCTCCTCCATGATGTAATGTTGACAGTGTGTGCATCATGTAGTACTTGGCATAGGTTATGATTGTAATCTCTTGTAGATTATGAAGTTAACTATTACTATGATTGTATTGATGCGATCTATTCCCCCTTTCATAGCTATTGTTGACAGTGTGTATGCTATGTTAGTACTCGGTCTAAATTGCAACGGTCTATTATGCACTCTAGAGGTTACTTAAATATGAACTCCGGATGTTGTGGAGCTTGTTTACTCCGGCTTGAGGTGTGCTTTTATAGCCCTACGCAATGAATGGTGTTTGTTATCCAACAAGAGAGTGTAGAGTAGTTTTATTATGTGATCATTGTTGAGAGTGTCCACTAGTGAAAGTAGGATCCCTAGGCCTTGTTTCTAAGCATTGAAACACCGTTTCCAACAAGTTCCGCTACATGTTTGCTTGCTGCCATTTATATTTCAGATTGCAATTACTACTTATACTCAACCATATTACTTGTATTTCACTATCTCTTCGCCGAACTAGTGCACCTATACATCTGACAAGTGTATTAGGTGTGTTGGGGACACAAGAGACTTCTTGTATCATAATTGCAGGGTTGCTTGAGAGGGATATCTTTGACCTCTACCTCCCTGAGTTCGATAAACCTTGGGTGATTCACTTAAGGGAAACTTGCTGCTGTTCTACAAACCTCTGCTCTTGGAGGCCCAATACTGTCTACAGGAATAGAAGCGTGCGTAGACATCACTTAACTGGAAGTTTATGCATCTTAGTATGGGTTCCCTCTGAACAAGCATCATAGGGGTTATGCCGAGGCTGCCTCCCTAGTATGAGAAATGATGTGAAAGGAGGTGAATGTACGGCCCAAGCCCTGTGCAGTTCCCAGGTAGACAGTGGGTCTTCACTGGGAGGCCAAGCTCATGGGGAGAGGTACCTATACTAGGGTATGTAAGTGAAAGGTTACGGTTGATGATCCGCATACTGAGTTACGATGATTTGGGGTTATCCTCGACGGATGGAATCAAATGTTGTGGCACAAGTGTGCAACCTCTGCAGAGTGTAAACCTATTCGAATAGCCGTGTCCACGGTTACAGACGGTTGGAAAGGCCATACTGTTACCGGTGTCAGATTCTTGAAAGTGTTGATGTTTTGAAATGGTGACTTGACTTGAATCACAACTGAGTTGTGGGAATGACACTAATGTTCCCACTTGAGTTAGTTAGCACATGAAAGAGTCTTTATCAAATACTTGTGAACTAAAATTGGCTTTATGCAAAATAAACTAGAGCTTAGCATCCCTTACTAGAATTGATAGTACTTACACTAGTATTAGTTTGCGAGTACTTAAAGTACTCACGGATGTGTCCCTGGCTATTCAAATGGCTAGACTATGAAGAGGAGCAGAACTACCAAGGTGATGACCAGCAGGACGCCTACGACAACTAGGAATCTTCTGACGTCAAACGTTGGCCTGTGGATTTGATAATCCACTTCCGTTACGCTTCCGCCATGTAATATGTTCGTTGATCATTAGATCAACTATTTGTGTAATATTGGATCATGTGATCTCTATTTGTAAGACGACTATGGTATGTAATGAATGATGACTTATGATATTCAACTATTATGTCTCGCAACAACAATATTCATGGGATTGCGATGTATGGCATAACAGGCATCTGGACTTAAAAATCCGGGTGTTGACATAGAGCCTCGTATTCCGCCATATTGTTATTAGCTTCGAAGTGAATCTCAGAACGTACTGCAGTTCTTCTCCGGTTGGTGACTTCAGGGTAACTCCATCCCCGAGCCTTGATGCTACTTGGATCCGTCAAAATGCATAACCCAAGTTTCCGGTTCCGGCATAGGGGCGCCATCCGAAGCCTCAGTCCAATCGGCGACAAAATCCGCCAATATTTGGGACTTGATAGAGGTTCTGGCTTTGTAGTTGATGTCGAAGGCAGAGAGTTCTATGCCCCACTTTGCTATGCGTCCTGCTGTGTCGGAGTTGTTGATGATGGTTGACAGTGGAGCCTTGTTCACAACTGTCATAGTATGCTCTTGGAAGTAGTGTATCAGCTTCTGGCTACCTAGGAACACTCCATAGGCTAGCTTCTGAAAGTGAGGGTATCTTTGCTTTGATTTCGTCAGTACCTCGCTAATGTAATAGACCGGCCTTTGGACTCCGTACTCATGACCTTCTTCCTTTCGCTCCACTACGATAACGAGATGGATGGCCTTGTTGGAGGCTGCCAGGTAGAGGAGCATAGGCTCTGACTGTTCTGAACTGCTAAGATAGGCGGGGAAGAGAGTATGTCCTTCAACCCCTGAAGTGTTGCATCTGCTGCATCGTCCTAGACAAATTTGTCTGTTTTCTTCAGCAGTTTGTACAAAGGTAGTGCCTTCTGTAACATCCCAAATTTTCAAACAAAGAAGAAAATGAATTTCCTTTTTCCAAAAATGAGAACCAACAAAAAAAAATCTTACATATGGTGCTATGCATAGTACTCATACCTAATACTTGTGATATCTCCATGATTGTTTGTTTATTACATTGAACCTATTTCCAAAACCCTAAACCCTGACCTTCTCAAAACCAAATAGGATCAAATATGAAGAAACTAAAATAAAATAAAAAGACATATGTGGGCATGTAGCCCTAGTATGCAAATCTTGACTAATACCCTTTTTACTTTTCTAAATGGTGGTGAACCATTGTTAGACCCCACTAAACCCTAAACCTCACCCCTCTTCTCACCATCCTTTATAAATAAAATAAAAAGAATTTAAATAAAAAAGAAAAGGCCTATGTAAGCCCATGGTTCATATTTGCTAATAATCAATTAGGCCTTGCTCTACCTTGTTGGATGATTTGAAAGGCCTAAACAAGCCTAACCTAATACTTACAAACTCAAGCAAATGTGAAATAAAAAGGAAAGAAAATTATGCATAGAAGCATATGTGGCACTTAGCCATATTACCAAAACTTGACCTATGCACTTCTACCTTGCCCAAATGGTTTGAAACCTTTACCAAACTCAATCTAACACTAAATAAACCATAGAACATGCCCAAGTAAAGAAAGAGGAACAAAATAGAAGAATAAGAAAAATTGGAATATCACCTCTTATGTGTTTATGGCCATTTTTGCAAATCTTTGAACTAGGCCTTTTGGAATTTTTTCAATGGTTTGGAAATGTTCCTAAACTAATAAGAATCGCTTTTTTCTAAAGAAAAACCAAATCAAATAAATAGAAAATCAAAAACCAAGTCACATATGATAATGGTCATATGTGACACTTTTAACATCTTACCCACTTTGAGCCTCTGGATTAGAAGATTCTTAAACTAAAACCTCTCACTTCTTTCCACCTCATCCAAGACCCTACCAAGATGAAATTTTTTGGTGTTTACCATCAAAGTTGACTCTGCCTACATTGACCAATATAATGGTGACAAGTAGCAACCTTGACACAAAAACAAGATCAGGCACTTTTTGGATTTTTTCAATTCAACTCAAATTGGAGCACCACCACCACCTTTATGCTTCAAATATTATTGGAAGTCACTCCACCAAAATTCATTGACAAATTTGAAAGTTGATCTCTTGCGGCCATTTGACCAAACACCTTATGTGCACCATTTCACCAACTCCCTACACACTAAAATCCAGCAGATTTTTGCCTCAACCATCCACCATAGGTCAGCATTGACTTACTGGTTAACCCCTTGGACACTACCAGGCCTTGTACCCCCTTGTACATCATTGATTTGGACAATGCCAAGCCATGCCGTGGCATGACATGCCACTCACCATGCTCACCCTGTCTCTCCTCACCTCCAGCCAACCAAACCATGTCATTGGTCCTTCCCCCTCTCTGCTGAGCAAGATAGACATGGCCCTTGGCCCAGGAGGGCACGACGACGCCCGGAACACGACGTGCCCCGACGTGCCCAGACGCGCCAGAACACACCAGACCATGTCCCTGGGCGCGCCAGTTCATCGTCTGCCCCCGTTGACTCCGACCACCCCCCGCCCTCTCCTCTCTCCTACGCACTCACCACGGTACCACCTACCTCCCAGACACCGCCATTGGCCTGCGCTCGCCCTGTAGACGACGACATCGTCGCCGATCATCCGCCACCATACCACCAGTACATGACGTCGCCAGCACGCTCCCGTGCTCCGTTTTCAGCGCGCTGACGCTCATCGTGACCGCCTCGACGTCGCCAACACTACAGCATCCTCGCCCGTGACGCTAGCCCACCGTAGCCATGTCGACATCGCCAACCTGCCCGCTCCGCCTCGGCCACCCCCTCGCCATATAAATAGAGGCATTGATGTCTACGCACGCTTCTATTCCTGTAGACAGTGTTGGGCCTCCAAGAGCAGAGGTTTGTAGAACAGCAGCAAGTTTCCCTTAAGTGAATCACCCAAGGTTTATCGAACTCAGGGAGGAAGAGGTCAAAGATATCCCTCTCAAGCAACCCTGCAATCACGATACAAGAAGTCTCTTGTGTCCCCAACACACCTAATACACTTGTCAGATGTATAGGTGCACTAGTTCGGCTAAGAGATAGTGAAATACAAGTGGTATGGATGAATATGAGTGGTAATAGCAATCTGAATAAAATATGGCAGCGAGCAAACATGCAACAGAACAGTAAATAAACGACGATTCGATGTTTGGAAACAAGGCCTAGGGATCATACTTTCACTAGTGGACACTCTCAACATTGCAATCATAAAGGAATATAAATAAGCACTTCACTATGCTATTCTGAATTACTCTCTAGCAAGATAACGAACTCTAATTCATCATGTAGGCAAACCTTAAAGATGTATTCCCAAGTACTAATAAACACCCCACGCTGTCACTGTGAGCATTCATAGGAGGTACTAACACACCACAAGTTCATAGAGACATCCAACTCAAATCATAACTCAGTGAACAAGTATTCTGTGAAATATAGCCTAAGAGACCCACACGGTGCACACACTGTCACCTTTACACACGTGGGACAAGGAGTCTCCGGAGATCACATAAGTAAAATCCACTTGAATAGCATAACGACATCTAGATTAAAAAGCTCACCATATGGATCTCAATCATGTAAAGCAGCTCATGAGATCATTGTATTGAAATACATGGGAGAGAGAGATTAACCACATAGCTACCTGTACAGCCCTTAGCCTCGATGGAGAACTACTCCCTCCTCATGGGAGACATCAGCGGTGATGAAGATGGCGGTGGTGTCGATGGAGATGCCTTCCGGGGGCACTTCCCCGTCCCGGCGGCGTGCCGGAACAGCGACTCCTGTCCCCCAGATCTTGGCTTCGCGATGGCGGCGGCTGTGGAAGGTTTCTCGTACCGTGGCTTATTCGTATCTAAGATTTAGGTCAGGGAGGCTTAAATAGGAGAAGAGTCAGAGTCGGAGGGGGTCTGGTGGCTCCACACACCAGGGGGGCGCGACGCCACCACGTGTGGGGCCACCAGGGCTCCCCTCTGGCCCCTCTTCGGTGCTCTGGAAGCTTCCTTGAAATATAAGATACTGGGCGTTGATTTCGTCCAATTCCGAGAATATTTCCTTACTAGGATTTCTGGAACCAAAAACAGCAGAAAACAGGAACTGGCACTTCGGCATCTCGTCAATAGGTTAGTTCCGGAAAATGCATAATAATGACATAAAGTATGTATAAAACATGTGGGTATCATCATAAAAGTAGCATGGAACATAAGAAATTATAGATACGTTGGAGACGTATCAGGCATCCTTCGCTCGATCGAAGCACCTAGTCCCACTCTCCTCACTCAGTAGAAGCTCCAGTAGCGAAGCCCGGTGCCAATTTAGCTCGTAGCTAGTCCAATTCGATGCCGGAACCCCGCCGGAGCAGCAGCAGAGGGAGAAGGAGTTGCAGCGCACCTCCGTCCCTGCCGCCGGTACTAGTCGAGCCGCCGGAGCTTCCTCAACCTCTCTGCATCCTCACCGACACCCAGCAGCCCCTAGGTGAGCCCCCGACCCCCTACCATCGCCGGATTAGGGTTAGCTCTCGCTGGACCTCCGTCGAGGATGGAGATAGATATGGACCGTTGATCACTATTCTAATCCGACGGCCCTCATCTCTTACCGTTTCGGGATTTAAAACACCCGCTGACAAGTGGGGCCCTCTGTCAGCCCGCACTCGCCAGCCCTGTGCACTACTGGGCCGGCCCGTTAGCCTTTCCCACGCTGGCCCACAATTTCAAATTCCGTTTAATTCAATTAATTCAAATACCTTGCAGATGCTTTTTCAAAATTAAAAATAGAGAAATATACTGAACTAAATTTGGCAAATTTTATATATTTCGAAAACTCAGGAAAGGCTCCATCCAACCCAATTGGATTCAAATCAAAATATGTTGTAGAACTTGAATAGTAAAAATAACAAGACATAGAGTTTTCATAATTCAAATAAATGTATAAAATCAACCATAAATGATTTTGAGATGATTCAAATTCTCATAATAGTCATTTCAAAAACTCTAATTGTTTATGCAGAAATATTATATGGGTACTGTATATGATCATGGGCTAGAATCAAAAATTGGATATGTAGTCAATACTAGCCCATTTAAATTATTTTCAAATTTAGGAATTTAAATCTATGAGGTGTAGCACCTCATTTAAATCATTTTCCCGAGTAAGGTGAAGTAATGTGATGCCCTTAGTTATATTGTCTCACACGTGCTCACTTGAGGATATTAAATCACAATGGTTTTTAAATTGCATGAGGTATAGTATCTCATTTAAATCTTTTTCCCAAATGATAATTGTAAAGTATTGACCTTGGTCAACATGATCTCACACTTATTAATTGAGGAGATTAAATATTAAGAAGATTCAATGAGAGGAAAGTATTCCTCCAAACTAAATAGAAACCCTAATCCATATTTCAATGAGAGGATTTTATTTTCCTAACACTAAGTAAGAAAACCCTAGCATAATGTTGAGTAATGGAGATAATGATGCTAGATCATCATGAGTGAGCCATTAAGGCTACTTAAGTCTACTTAAGTGTGGTTTGGTGATTGTATCCTCGTATTCGTTTATAGACGCTAGTTCCGGAGACTATCAAGAGGAGGAGGTATTCTACCAAGAGGAAGAAGAAGAGAACTTTGATCACTACCCCAATCAAGGCAAGCTAATATTCTTGCAAAGTGCAAAGCTCAACAAGAACAAGGCATCACCCCATTTATTTTATGCTTAATGGTCCTATCCCAAGTTTTTTACTTTACAAGTTTTACTGATTTTAATTAATCAAATTTACTTTTTGATTCATGATTCACTTGGTCTAGAGTAGCACAAGAGAACCAAGTTTAGTCTAAAGCAATCAAAGCTAATTAGCACCCCTCATGACTAGTTGCTAGTGCTAACAAATAAAAATGACTACTCTAGATGGGAACATGTGTTTTGAACTGACTTTGAAAATCTTGGAATGAATAAGTCATTCCATTGAAAGAGTTGAAGGGAATATGACTTGAATGACTTGGTGAATTTGATAAAAACTGATGATTGAGTTGGATGCGATACCATTCCAATTCTTGAGTACCCCCACAATACCTGATTATGGGTAAGGCTTTAGCTGGAAATTTATGTGTCTTAGTATGGGTTCCTTCTGAACAAGCGTCATAGAGGTTATGCCGAGGCTGCCTCCATTGAAAGTGAAATGACGTGAAATGAGGTGAATGTACGACCCAAGCCCTGTGCAGTTCCCGGGATAACAGTTGGCTATCACCGGGAGGCCAAGCTCATGGGGAGAGGTGCCTATACTAGAGGTGTAAGTGAAAGGTTAATGGTTGATGATCCGCATACTGAGTTATGATTATTCATGCTTATCCTTGACAGATGTAATCAAATGTTGTGGCACAAGTGTGCAACCTCTGCAGAGTGTAAACCTATTCGAATAGCCGCGTCCGCGGTCATGGACAGTTGGAAAGGCCATACTGTTCCGTCATCAGAACTTTTCTAAAAATATGAATGGTGACTTGTGACTTGAATTGAAAGGTGACTTTGACTTTGAATCACAACAGAGTTGTGGGAATGACACTAATGTTCCCACTTGAGTTAAGTTAGGCAAATGAGGAGTCTTTGTTTACTAAATGCTTATGAAATAAATCTGGCTTGACGCAAATAAACCTAGAGCTTAGAACCCCATTGATATAATTGTTAGTGCTTACACTAGTATTAGTTTGTGAGTACTTTAAAGTACTCATGGCTTTGTCCCTGGCTATTCAAATGGCCGGACTATGAAGAAGAGCCCCAGTACCAAGATGAAGGACAACAGGACGTCTACGACAACTAGGACCACTCCTGACGTCGACAGTTGCATGTGGAACATATGGACCACAACCGCTACTTCGCTTCCGCTATGTGTTTTGTAATTGATCAATAGATCAAGTATTATTGTAATGAGACTGGATCATGTGATCCTTTTATTTGTAAGACTATTATGATGTTGTAATGAATGATGTTCTGTGATATCAATCTATTATGTCTCGCAAAAAAAATATTCCTGGGATTGCGATGAATGGCAAAATAGGCATCTGGACTTAGAAATCCGGGTGTTGACAAGTTGGTATCAGAGCCATTGTTTGACCTTAGGAGACCCTAGTTAGAATGAACGTCTGAAAAACTTAGTTTTAAAACCAATGAGGTGAATAGTTATGAAAACTTATTCTCCCTCTTATACTTGAGATCTTTTTCAAAATAAGAAATTCATGCTTTACTTTTCTTTGAAAATTCTACATAAAAGTTTGCACACTTGATCACTTCACTAACTTACCCATCCAAAATGATTCACAGATGGAGTACAACTGTGAGTCCTATCAGCTTGGCCAAGGAGGAAACCTAATGTTCAAGAAGGATTTGAAGCAACTAGTTGAATATCTAGGACGCCCATATCCCGAGTTCTTTGGAGTGCCACTCAACAATCCGTCGGAAAGACAACCTCGGTGGGAAGTTACTGCAGATCTGAGAGAAAAGCTTGGAGCCCCAACTTGGGAAACAATCTGGTTTTCTGTAACGGGGAACACTTGGAAGGATGGAATAGCTAGAGCCATGCAAGAAGCAATTGCCCGTCTGTGTGGACAGAATGTGAACAAGCTCAAGAACACTCGCTTCATTTACTACCCAAGACATGATCCCATGGGAAGACCAATAACCATGCCCCCGCATCCGGAGATGAACCACTATGTGGCATACCTAGATTTCATGTTGTACAAGACCCGCAAGGAGTTGGACAACGCCCTCGCATTTTGCCAAGCACATTACCCTTGAAGACGAAGAATACCCCCCCCCCTGAAGAGTAGTATCACTAAAGCACTTGAGTAGGTGTGAGTTTGTATCAGGATCCCCTTGTATCGTAGAACAAATGAATGGTTCTTCAAACCAACGGTGTGTTAGCTTTGTAATGTGTGATGCTTGGTATGAATGAAAAAGTGTTGTTGGTTTTTACCCCCGCAATACTACTCAAGTTTTCAAGTTATGAAATTTTTAAACTTTAACCAAACAAACCATAGAAATTTCCCTCTTATCTTATCATTGATGCGTGTGGTTGGCACGTCCGTTGGGAACCCCAAGAGGAAGGTGTGATGCGCACAGCGGCAAGTTTCCCTCAGTAAGAAACCAAGGTTTAATCGGACCAGTAGGAGTCAAGAAGCACGTTGAAGGTTGATGGCGGCGAGATGTAGTGCGGCGCAACACCAGGGATTCCGGCGCCAACGTGGAACCTCGCACAACACAACCAAAGTACTTTGCCCCAACGAAACAGATGAGGTTGTCAATCTCACCGGCTTGCCGTAACAAAGAGTTAACCGTATTGTGTGGAAGATGATTGTTTGCGTGAAAACGAGTAGAACAAGTATTGCAGTAGATTGTATTTCAGTAAAGAGAATTGGACCGGGGTCCACAGTTCACTAGAGGTGTCTCTCCCATAAGACGAACAGCATGTTGGGTGAACAAATTACAGTTGGGCAATTGACAAATAAAGAGGGCATGACCATGCACATACATATCATGATGAGTATAGTGAGATTTAATTGGGCATTACGACAAAGTACATAGACCGCCATCCAACCGCATCTATGCCTAAAAAGTCCACCTTCAGAGTTATCATCCGAACCCCTCCGGTATTAAGTTGCAAAGCAACGGACAATTGCATTAAGTATGGTGCGTAATGTAATCAACAACTACATCCTTAGACATAGCATCAATGTTTTATCCCTAGTGGCAACAAGCACAACACAACCTTAGAACTTTTCGTCACCGTCCCGGTGTCAATGCGGGCATGAACCCACTATCGAGCATAAGTACTCCCTCTTGGAGTTACAAGCATCTACTTGGCCAGAGCATCTACTAGTAACGGAAAGCATGCAAGATCATAAACAACACGTAGATATAACTTTGATAATCAACATAACAAGTATTCTCTATTCATCGGATCCCAACAAACGCAACATATAGAATTACAGATAGATGATCATGATCATGTTAGGCAGCTCACAAGATCCGACAATGATAGCACAATGGGGAGAAGACAACCATCTAGCTACTGCTATGGACCCATAGTCCAGGGGTAGACTACTCACACATCACACCGGAGGCGACCATGGCGGCGTAGAGTCCTCCGGGAGATGATTCCCCTCTCCGGCAGGGTGCCAGAGGCGATCTCCTGGATCCCCCGAGATGGGATCGGCGTTGGCGGCGTCTCTAGAAGGTTTTCCGTATCGTGGCTCTCGCATGCGGGGGTTTCGTCACGGAGGCTTTAAGTAGGCGGAAGGGTAGGTCAAGAGGCGGCACGGGGGGCCCAAACCACAGGCCGGCGCGGCCAGGGGTGGGGCCGCGCCGCCCTAGGGTTTGGCCACCCCGTGGCCCCTCTTCGTTTCGTCTTCGGACTTCTGGAAGCTTCGTGGAAAAATAGGCCCCTGGGCTTTGATTTCGTCCAATTCCGAGAATATTTCCTTACTAGGATTTCTGAAACCAAAAACAGCGAGAACAAAGAATCGGCACTTCGGCATCTTGTTAATAGGTTAGTTCCGGAAAATGCACGAATATGACATAAAGTGTGCATAAAACATGTAGATAACATCAATAATGTGGCATGGAACATAAGAAATTATCGATACGTCGGAGACGTATCAGCATCCCCAAGCTTAGTTCTGCTCGTCCCGAGCAGGTAAAATGATAACACAGATAATTTCTGGAGTGACATGCCATCATAATCTTGATCATACTATTTGTAAAGCATATGTAGTGAATGCAGCGATCAAAACAATGTATATGACATGAGTAAACAAGTGAATCATAAAGCAAAGACTTTTCATGAATAGCACTTCAAGACAAGCATCAATAAGTCTTGCATAAGAGTTAACTCATAAAGCAATAATTCAAAGTAAAGGTATTGAAGCAACACAAAAGAAGATTAAGTTTCAGCGGTTGCTTTCAACTTGTAACATGTATATCTCATGGATATTGTCAACATAGAGTAATATAATAAGTGCAATAAGCAAGTATGTAGGAATCAATGCATAGTTCACACAAGTGTTTGCTTCTTGAGATGGAGAGAAATAGGTGAACTGACTCAACATTGAAAGTAAAAGAATGGTCCTCCATAGAGGAAAAGCATCGATTGCTATATTTGTGCTAGAGCTTTGATTTTGAAAACATGAAACAATTTTGTCAACGGTAGTAATAAAGCATATGTATCATGTAAATTATATCTTACAAGTTGCAAGCCTCATGCATAGTGTACTAATAGTGCCCGCACCTTGTCCTAATTAGCTTGGACTACCGGATCATCACAATGCACATGTTTTAACCAAGTGTCACAAAGGGGTACCTCTATGCCGCCTGTACAAAGGTCTAAGGAGAAAGCTCGCATTGGATTTCTCGATATTGATTATTCTTCAACTTAGACATCCATACCGGGACAACATAGACAACAGATAATGGACTCCTCTTTTATGCATAAGCATGTAACAACAATTAATAATTTTCTCATTTGAGATTGAGGGTATATGTCCAAAACTGAAACTTCCACCATGGATCATGGCTTTAGTTAGCGGCCCAATGTTCTTCTCTAACATATGCATGCTTAACCATAAGGTGGTAGATCTCTCTTACTTCAGACAAGACGGACATGCATAGCAACTCACATGAAATTCAACAATGAATAGTTGATGGCGTCCCCGAGTGAACATGGTTATCGCACAACAAGCAACTTAATAAGAGATAAAGTGCATAATTACATATTCAATACCACAATAGTTTTTAAGCTATTTGTCCCATGAGCTATATATTGCAAAGGTGAATGATGGAATTTTAAAGGTAGCACTCAAGCAATTTACTTTGGAATGGCGGAAAATACCATGTAGTAGGTAGGTATGGTGGACACAAATGGCATAGTAGTTGGCTCAAGTATTTTGGATGCATGAGAAGTATTCCCTCTCGATACAAGGTCTAGGCTAGCAAGGCTTATTTGAAACAAACACAAGGATGAACCGGTGCAGCAAAACTCACATAAAAGACATATTGAAAACATTATAAGACTCTACACCATCTTCCTTGTTGTTCAAACTCAATACTAGAAATTATCTAGACCTTAGAGAAACCAAATATGCAAACCAAATTTTAGCATGCTCTATGTATTTCTTCATTAATGAGTGCAAAGCATATGATGCAAGAGCTTAAACATGAGCACAACAATTGCCAAGTATCACATTACCCAAGACATTTATAGCAATTACTACATGTATCATTTTCCAATTCCAACCATATAACAATTTAACGAAGGAGAAACTTCGCCATGAATACTATGAGTAGAAACCAAGGACATACTTGTCCATATGCTACAGCGGAGCGTGTCTCTCTCCCATAAAGTGAATGCTAGGATCCATTTTATTCAAACAAAACAAAAACAAAAACAAACCGACGCTCCAAGCAAAGCACATAAGATGTGATGGAATAAAAATATAGTTTCAGGGGAGGAACCTGATAATGTTGTCGATGAAGAAGGGGATGCCTTGGGCATCCCCAAGCTTAGACGCTTGAGTCTTCTTAATATATGCAGGGGTGCACCACCGGGGCATCCCCAAGCTTAGAGCTTTCACTCTCCTTGATCATGTTGCATCATACTCCTCTCTTGATCCTTGAAAACTTCCTCCACACCAAACTCGAAACAACTCATTAGAGGGTTAGTGCACAATATAAATTGACATATTCAGAGGTGACACAATCATTCTTAACACTTCTGGACATTGCATAATGCTACTGGATATTAGTGGATCAAAGAAATTCATCCAACATAGCAAAAGAGGCAATGCGAAATAAAAGGCAGAATCTGTCAAAACAGAACAGTTCGTATTGACGAATTTTAAAATGGCACCAGACTTGCTCAAATGAAAATGCTCAAATTTAATGAAAGTTGCGTACATATCTAAGGATCATGCACGTAAATTGGCTTAATTTTCTGAGCTACCTACAGGGAGGTAGACCCAGATTCGTGACAGCAAAGAAATCTGGAACTGTGCAGTAATCCAAATCTAGTACTTACTTTTCTATCAACGGCTTAACTTGGCACAACAAAACACAAAACTAAGATAAGGAGAGGTTGCTACAGTAGTAAACAACTTCCAAGACACAAATAAAAACAAAGTACTGTAGATAAAAACATGGGTTGTCTCCCATAAGCGCTTTTCTTTAACGCCTTTCAGCTAGGCGCAGAAAGTGTGTATCAAGTATTATCAAGAGATGGTGTGTCAACCTTACCTTGGGCTTTACCCTTACCTTTCTTATTGTTTTTCTTTCCCTTGGGTTTAGGAAATATATGATTTCCCCCTGGTATAGAGGTGAATTTCAGAGTGCCTTCTCCAACATCAATGACTGCTCCCAATAGTTTCAGCAGGGATCTTCCAAGTGTGAGTTTTCCTGTTTCAATAACAAGATAATCAATGGATATTGTCCTTCCAAGAATGGTTGTATGCACACCTGCGGCTATTCCTTTAGGAACTATAGTAGAGTTATCAATGAGAGTTATTTCTTCTCCTCCTTCATCAACTCCCCAAAGTTTCAAAGATTTATAAATACTTTCAGGCATAAGGCAAAATTCATACATAATATCACAGTAGGCATGGAGAGTTCGATCACCGATAACAATTTTAACAGCAGGATCCCACAATGAGAGTTTAGAGTTCACTAAAACTTGTTCAAGACGATTACGAACGTGGCAATAGTTATCATTCAAGCGAGATGTACTTATCTCGAGATTATTTAATCTACTATATATGCTAGTGAGGGCTGAATCAAAGTTATTAGCTGAATCATGTGATGCAACCAACTTCTTTATGGCATTAAAAGCTTGATCCCCATTGCAATGAAGGAAATCTCCTCCCACTAAAGTATCCAAAGCATATCTATAGCGAACCATAAGACCAAAATAAAAATTACTAAGGAGCAAACTTAGAGTCATTTGAGGTTCAGTTTTACGATAAGAAGTAAAAATTCTAGACCAAGCATCCTTAAAACTCTCCTCATCCCCTTGTTTAAAAGTGAAGACTAATTCTTCAGGCGAAGAAGTAACAGGTTCAGACATGGTAACAAAAGTAACTAAATTTTTTTTTGTGTTTTTGATATAGAGTGCAAGACAATAAATAAAGCAAACTAGATAAAGTAAATGCAAGTAAACTAATTTTTTTTGTGTTTTTGATATAGCAAACAAGATAGCAAATAAAGTAAAACTAGCAACTAATTTTTTTGTATTTTGATTTAGTGCAGCAAACAAAGTAGTAAATAAAACTAAGCAAGACAAAAACAAAGTAAAGAGATTGAGAAGTGGAGACTCCCCTTGCAGCGTGTCTTGATCTCCCCGGCAACGGCGCCAAAAATTTGCTTGATGCGTGTGGTTGGCACGTCCGTTGGGAACCCCAAGAGGAAGGTGTGATGCGCATAGCGGCAAGTTTCCCTCAGTAAGAAACCAAGGTTTAATCGGACCAGTAGGAGTCAAGAAGCACGTTGAAGGTTGATGGCGGCGAGATGTAGTGCGGCGCAACACCAGGGATTCCGGCGCCAACGTGGAACCTGCACAACACAACCAAAGTACTTTGCCCCAACGAAACAGTGAGGTTGTCAATCTCACCGGCTTGCTTGTAACAAAGAGTTAACCGTATTGTGTGGAAGATGATTGTTTGCAGAAAACAGTAGAACAAGTATTGCGGTAGATTGTATTTCAGTAAAGAGAATTGGACCGGGGTCCACAGTTCACTAGAGGTGTCTCTCCCATAAGACGAACAGCATGTTGGGTGAACAAATTACAGTTGGGCAATTGACAAATAAAGAGGGCATGACCATGCACATACATATCATGATGAGTATAGTGAGATTTAATTGGGCATTACGACAAAGTACATAGACCGCCATCCAACCGCATCTATGCGTAAAAAGTCCACCTTCGGAGTTATCATCCGAACCCCTCCGGTATTAAGTTGCAAAGCAACGGACAATTGCATTAAGTATGGTGCGTAATGTAATCAACAACTACATCCTTAGACATAGCATCAATGTTTTATCCCTAGTGGCAACGAGCACAACACAACCTTAGAACTTTCTGTCACTGTCCCAGTGTCAATGCAGGCATGAACCCACTATCGAGCATAAGTACTCCCTCTTGGAGTTACAAGCATCTACTTGGCCAGAGCATCTACTAGTAACGGAAAGCATGCAAGATCATAAACAACACGTAGATATAACTTTGATAATCAACATAACAAGTATTCTCTATTCATCGGATCCCAACAAACGCAACATATAGAATTACAGATAGATGATCTTGATCATGTTAGGCAGCTCACAAGATCCGACAATGATAGCACAATGGGGAGAAGACAACCATCTAGCTACTACTATGGACCCATAGTCCAGGGGTAGACTACTCACACATCACACCGGAGGCGACCATGGCGGCGTAGAGTCCTCCGGGAGATGATTCCCTCTCCGGCAGAGTGCTCGGAGGCGATCTCCTGGATCCCCCGAGATGGGATCGGCGTTGGCGGCGTCTCTGGAAGGTTTTCCGTATCGTGGCTCTCGGTACTGGGGGTTTCGTCACGGAGGCTTTAAGTAGGCGGAAGGGTAGGTCAAGAGGCGGCACGGGGGGCCCAAACCACAGGCCGGCGCGGCCAGGGGTAGGGCCGCGCCGCCCTAGGGTTTGGCCACCCCGTGGCCCCTCTTCGTTTCGTCTTCGGACTTCTGGAAGCTTCGTGGAAAAATAGGCCCCTGGGCTTTGATTTCGTCCAATTCCGAGAATATTTCCTTACTAGGATTTACGAAACCAAAAACAGCAGAAACAAGCAAGCGGCACTTCGGCATCTTGTTAATAGGTTAGTTCCAGAAAATGCACGAATATGACATAAAGTGTGCATAAAACATGTAGATAACATCAATAATGTGGCATGGAACATAAGAAATTATCGATACATCGGAGACGTATCAATCATCTACCCCAATATTCAGATGGCCCCACCAACCCGCAGCACCAACCAGGATGCAATGCTGCAGATGCTGCAGATGATGATGGCAGACCGGGAAGTAGAAAGAGCTGAAAGACAAGCCAACAATGCTGCACTGCAACAGATAGCCCAGAACAATCAAAGCCATGGAAACTACGATCACCCTGGATCGAAGCTGAAGAACTTTCAGAACACCAACCCACCCATGTTCAGCAACACCGAAGAGCCCCTAGATGCCGATGACTAGCTCCAAACAATGGAGAACAACCTAGAAGTTGCGGGAGTTGAAGCCGCTGAAAAAGTACTGTTCGCCACCCACTACCCGTCAGGACCTGCCAGAGCCTGGTGGACAAGTGCCCGTGCAATGAATGCGGGGCAAATGATGACTTGGGAAGACTTCAAGCTCAAGTTCAGCAAATACCATGTGCCCCAAGGACTGATCAAGAAGATGAGAGACGAGTTCCGCGAACTCAAGGAAGGAAGGATGTCCATGGTAGAATACCGCGAAAGGTTTCTTACGTACCCTGTCAAGGTACTCCCCGGATGAAACCGACACCAATGAGAAGAGGAAGGAGAGATTTCTGAACGGACTGCATGATGAAATGCAAACGGTGTTAGTGAACATTCCGTTCGCTGACTTGGAAGCCCTAGTGGACTCAGCCATCCAGATGGAAGGGAAGCTGCATCAAGCCAACGAGAACCGCAAGAGAAGAATGATGAACCAGAATGGACCCCACCATACACAGAAGTACCGCAACAATTCATCTGGAGGATTTACCCCAAGACACAACAAGCCCCCTGCTCAGACGTATCGCCCAAACTACACCAACAACAATGGAGGACCCCCGAAGACCGGAGGCGGCAACAACACCAGCCAACACAACAACCACCACCACAACAACAACAACAACAACAATGGTAACAACAACAATCTCAATAATGGCCCGAGGACTAGAAGCAACGTTGTCCCCGTCACCCCAAAGGACAAGTCAACGATAACCTGCTATGAATGTGGAACTGTGGGTCATTACTCCAATGAATGCCCCAAGAAACTGGCCAAGACTGCCCCCAACACTGCTGCACCTGCCCAGCAACAGCGCCGCTTCGCAGCCAGAAGGAACCCGAACAACCGCAACGGCCGCCTCTACCACATGAATGCCACTGAAGCCCAGGAAGCCCCTCAGGCCATACAAAGTATGTTTTCCTGTTAAATCATTCGCCAAATCTCTCTTAGGAACCTAACTTTCCTTAAAATCTTGGGACGAGATTTGTTTAAGGGGGAAGGGTTTGTAACATCCCAAATTTTCAAACAAAGAAGAAAATGAATTTCCTTTTTCCAAAAATGAGAGCCAACAAAAACTTTTCTTACATATGGTGCTATGCATAGTACTCATACCTAATACTTGTGATATTTCCATGATTGTTTGTTTATTACATTGAACTATTTCCAAAACCCTAAACCCTAACCTTCTCAAAACCAAATAGGATCAAATATGAAGAAACTAAAATAAAATAAAAAGACATATGTGGGCATGTAGCCCTAGTATGCAAATCTTGACTAATACCCTTTTTACTTTTCTAAATGGTGGTGAACCATTGTTAGACCCCACTAAACCCTAAACCTCACCCCTCTTCTCACCATCATTTATAAACAAAATAAAAAGAATTTAAATAAAAAAGAAAAGGCCTATGTAAGCCTATGGCTCATATTTTCTAATAATCAATTAGGCCTTGCTCTACCTTGTTGGATGATTTGAAAGGCCTAAACAAACCTAACCTAATAGTTACCAACTCAAGCAAATGTGAAATAAAAAGAAAAGAAAAATATGCATAGAAGCATATGTGGCACTTAGCCATATTACCAAAACTTGACCTATGCACTTCTACCTTGCCCAAATGGTTTGAAACCTTTACCAGACTCAATATAACACTAAATAAACCCTAGAACATGCCGAAGTAAAGCAAGAGGAACAAAATAGAAGAATAAGAAAAATTGGAATATCACCTCTTATGTGTTTATGGCCATTTTTGCAAATCTTTGAACTAGGCCTTTTGGAATTGTTTCAATGGTTTGGAAATGTTCGTAAACTAATAAGAATCACTTTTTACTAAAGAAAAACCAAATCAAATAAAGAGAAAATCAAAAACCAAGTCACATATGATAATGGTCATATGTGACACTTTTAACATCTTGCCCACTTTGAGCCTCTGGATTAGAAGATTCTTAAACTAAAACCTCTCACTTCTTTCCACCTCATCCAAGACCCTACCAAGATGAAATTTTCTGGTGTTGACCATCAGAGTTGACTCTGCCTACATTGACCAATATAAAGGTGACAAGTAGCAACCTTGACACAAAAACAAGATCATGCACTTTTTGGATTTTTGCAATTCAACTCAAATTAGAGCACCACCACCACATTTATGCTTCAAATATTATATGAATTCACTCCACCAAAATTCATTGAAAAATTTGAAAGTTGATCTCTTGCAGCCATTTGACCAAACACCTTATGTGCACCATTTCACCAACTCCCTACACACTAAAATCCAGCAGATTTTTGCCTCAACCATCCACCATAGGTCAGCATTGACTTACTAGTTAAACCCTTGGACACTACCAGGCCTTGTACCCCTTGTACATCATTGATTTGGACAATGCCAAGCCATGCCATGGCATGACATGCTGATACGTCTCAAACGTATCTATAATTTCTTATGTTCCATGCTACTTTATTGATGATACCTACATGTTTTATATATACTTTATGTCATATTTATGCATTTTCCGGCACTAACCTATTAACGAGATGCCGAAGAGCCAGTTGTTTTTTTCTGCTGTTTTTGGTTTCAGAAATCCTAGTAAGGAAATATTCTCGAATTGGACGAAATCAACGCCCATGATCTTATTTTTCCACGAAGCTTCCGGAAGTCCGGAGGAGATACGAAGTGGGGCGACGAGGCGCCCACACAACGGGGGCGCGGCCGGGGCTTGGGCCGCGCGGCCCGGCATGTGGGGCCCTCGTGGCGCCCCCGACCTACCCTTCCGCCTACTTAAGCCTTCGTCGATAATAGTTCCGATGCGAGAGCCACGATACGGAAAACCTTCCGGAGACGCCGCCGCCAATCCCATCTCGGGGGATTCAGGAGATCGCCTCCGGCACCCTGCCGGAGTGGGGAATCATCTCCCGGAAGAATCTTCACCGCCATGGTCGCCTCCGGAGTGATGTGTGAGTAGTTCACCCTGGACTATGGGTCCATAGCAGTAGCTAGATGGTCGTCTTCTCCTCATTGTGCTATCATTGTTGGATCTTGTGAGCTTCCTAACATGATCAAGATCATCTATTTGTAATGCTACATGTTGCATTTGTTGGGATCCGATGAATATTGAATGCTATGTTATGTTGATTATCAATCTATCATCTATGTGTTGTTTATGATCTTGCATGCTCTCCGTTATTAGTAGAGGCTCTGGCCAAGTCGTTACTTGTAACTCCAAGAGGGAGTATTTATGCTCGATAGTGGGTTCATGCCTCCATTAAATGCGGGACGGTGACGAGAAAGTTCTAAGGTTGTGGATGTGCTGTTGCCACTAGGGATAAAACATCAATGCTATGTCTAAGGATGTATTCGTTGATTACATTACGCACCATACTTAATGCAATTGTCTGTTGTTTGCAACTTAATACTGGAGGGGGTTCAGATGGTAACCTGAAGGTGGACTTTTTAGGCATAGATGCATGCTGGATAGCGGTCTATGTACTTTGTCGTAATGCCCAATTGAATTTCACACTACTCATCATAACATGTATGTGCATGGTCATGCCCTCTTTATTTGTCAATTGCCCAAGCTGTAATTTGTTCACCCAACATGCTATTTATCTTATGGGAGAGACACCACTAGTGAACTGTGGACCCCGGTCCATTCTTTTACATCGAATACAATCTCTTGCAATACTCGTTCTCTTGTTTTACTGCAAACATCATCATCCACACTATACATCTAATCCTTTGTTACAGCAAGCCGGTGAGATTGACAACCTCACTCGTTAAGTTGGGGCAAAGTATCTTGGTTGTGTTGTGCAGGTTCCACGTTGGCGCCGGAATCCCTGGTGTTGCGCCGCACTACACTCCACCGCCATGAACCTTCAACGTGCTTCTTGACTCCTACTGGTTCGATAACCTTGGTTTCTTACTGAGGGAAAAACTTGCCGCTGTACGCATCATACCTTCCTCTTGGGGTTTGATGGCGTGTACAGCACACGTCCATTGGGAACCCCAAGAGGAAGGTGTGATGCGTACAGCGGCAAGTTTTCCCTCAGTATGAAACCAAGGTTTATCGAACCAGTAGGGAGCCAAGAAGCACGTTGAAGGTTGATGGCGGCGAGATGTAGTGCGGCGCAACACCAGGGATTCCGGCGCCAACGTGGAACCTGCACAACACAAACCAAGTACTTTGCCTCAACGAAACAACGAGGTTGTCAATCTCACCGGCTTGCTGTAACAAAGGATTAGATGTATAGTGTGGATGATGATTGCTTGCAGAAAACGATGAGAACAATATTGCGAGTAGATTGTATTTCAATAAAGAGAATTGGACCGGGGTCCACAGTTCACTAGAGGTGTCTCTCCCATAAGATAAACAAGCATGTTGGGTGAACAAATTACAGTTGGGCAATTGACAAATAAAGAGGGCATGACCATGCACATACATATTATGATGAGTATAGTGAGATTTAATTGGGCATTACGACAAAGTACATAGACCGCTATCCAGCATGCATCTATGCCTAAAAGTCCACCTTCGAGTTATCATCCGAACCCCTCCGATATTAAGTTGCTAACAATAGACAATTGCATTAAGTATTGCGCGTAATGTAATCAGTAACTACATCCTCGAACATAGCACCAATGTTTTATCCCTAGTGGCAACAGCACATCCATAATCTTAGAGATTTCTATCACTTCCCCAGATTCACGGAGACATGAACCCACTATCGAGCATAAATACTCCCTCTTGGAGTTACGAGCATCTACTTGGCTAGAGCATCTACTAGTAACGGAGAGCATGCAAGATCATAAACAACACATAGATATAAATTGATAATCAACATAACAAGTATTCTCTATTCATCGGATCCCAACAAACGCAACATATAGAATTACGGATAGATGATCTTGATCATGTTCGGCAGCTCACAAGACCCGACAATTAAGCACAATGAGGAGAAGACAACCATCTAGCTACCGCTATGGACCCATAGTCCAGGGGTAGACTACTCACACATCACTCCGGAGGCGACCATGGCGGCGTAGAGTCCTCCGGGAGATGATTCCCCTCTCCGGTAGGGTGCCGGAGGCGATCTCCTGAATCCCCCGAGATGGGATTGGTGGCGGCGGCGTCTCTGGAAGGTTTTTCGTATCGTGGCTCTCGATCGGGGGTTTCGCGACGGAGGCTATTTGTAGGCGGAAGGGCAGGTCAAGGGGCGTCACGAGGGCCCACACCCTAGGTCGGCGCGGCCAGGGCTTGGGCCGCGCCGCCCTATGGTGTCGCCACCTCGTGGCCCCACTTCGTCTCCTCTTCGGTCTTCCGGAAGCTTCGTGGCAAAATAGGACCCTGGGCGTTGATTTCGTCCAATTCCGAGAATATTTCCTTACTAGGATTTCTGAAACCAAAAACAGCAAAAAACAGCAACTGGCACTTCGGCATCTTGTTAATAGGTTAGTTCCAGAAAATGCACGAATATGACATAAAGTGTGCATAAAACATGTAGATATCATCAATAATGTGGCATGGAACATAAGAAATTATCGATACGTCGGAGACGTATCGGCATCCCTAGCTTAGTTCTCGCTCGTCCCGAGCAGGTAAACGATAAACAAAGATAATTTCTGGAGTGACATGCCATCATAATCTTGATCATACTATTTGTAAAGCATATGTAGTGAATGCAGCGATCAAAACAATGTAGAGAGTGGATTTGGTGACCGGGTGTATACGTGAGCACGCCCTAGCTGCCGTTGGATCAACCTTGAGATTCATTTTTTGCTAACTGCAACCATACGGCGTTAATCCTTTCTCTCCCACGCTCCCTTCCCTTCCTACCCGATGCACCTTATCCCCTCGTTCTTTCTCTGAACCACACTTTTCTCTCGCCCACTCTCCAGACCACCACAAAAACGCCGCCAGCCACGCTCCGGGACGGGAGGTCGACCGCCGCCAGCCACGCTCCGGGACGGGAGGTCGATCCTTCCTCCACGCCGGCCTGGAGCCCAGCGCCGCCAAGCCTCAGGTCACCTCCGCCTAATCCCCTGCCCGGCCAGGCCAAGAATCAGAGCGCCACCGTCCTGGCCAGAAACGCCGCCGGCGGCTGACTCGATTTGGGCCGCCCCTTGGAATCGCCGGCTGAATCGATTTTGGGACGCTCAATGGCGCCCTGCCGCACTGCCTCCGCCGCCATCATCTTGCCCCCGCTCCACCTCATCTCTCCACATCTGCTGTAGGTGAAGAAATCGGCAAGGCTCCTATGGAGGAGGCTGCACAGGTCCATGCCCCCACCGCCTCCGGCGAGGTCCAGGCGAGCTCACCGTCGAGCTACCTGTGGTGCCGCACCACCGATCCCAGCATGCGTTGTTCCTACTCCAGCCACGAGCTAAGGCGTCCATGATCGCCGCTCCCCAAATCCCTCTCGCCTTCTGCTCCCCTAATCCCTCCCGCGCGCCATCCCGCATCATGCGTGCTGTGGAGCGCCTCGTGCGGCTCCCAGCGGCGAACCAGCAGTGAAGATATGAGGTTGCAGGCAGCAGCATTGTAGATCTTGAAGCATGCAGTGGTGCAGCGCGGGAGAGGAACGGGAGCAGCCGCGCAACGACCGCGACGTGCGCAGGTGGCCGGCCGGAGGTCCGGCAGTCGAGCTTGGTGTTGGTGTGGCAGTCGAGCTTGGGGATTGACTTGTATCAGCTATCATCAAACGAACATGGTCCTCGCTAGCCGATGCCTGGGTTCGTGTTTTGTCCATCCTCCAATTGAATGTTTGGGTCAGCTAGAAGATTGTTGATACAACTATTTTTTGATGGATTATTTGATACTTGAAACAACGATGTTCACAGAGTTTCAGTTACCAATTTTGGACTTGTAATTTGTAGCTTAATCTGGTTTTGGTAAACTGACTATATGCATGATTGTATTTGTTGGCTAATTACCAGCGGGAACCAATAAAATTCAATACAGTTTCTGAATTTTGAAAACGCTCCCGGAGTTTCTCGTCCGCGGAGCGCATGATCTCAACTTTGGTTGTTCAGTCGGTAACACTGTGTACATAAATCCGTATTAGTGTACTATTTTATTTTTTAAGATTGTTCAGTCCGGAGCAGTAGTACTTACTTTCTTTCTTTATCGAAAAAAACAGCAGTACTTACGAAGGCACACAGAGCTCGATTTATTTTCTAACTAGTTATCATCTAACGGCAAACCTAACACCATCGGACACGTGTCAGTCTCTCACCGCGTGCTCACGTATACACCCGGTCACCAGGCTTCATCCGAAACAATGTATATGACATGAGTAAACAAGTGAATCATATAGCAAAGACTTTTCATGAATAGTACTTCAAGACAAGCATCAATAAGTCTTGCATAAGAGTTAACTCATAAAGCAATAATTCAAAGTAGAAGCATTGAAGCAACACAAAGGAAGATTAAGTTTCAGCGGTTGCTTTCAACTTGTAACATGTATATCTCATGGATATTGTCAACATAGAGTAATATAATAAGTGCAATATGCAAGTATGTAGAAATCAATGCACAGTTCACACAAGTGTTTGCTTCTTGAGATGGAGAGAAATTGGTGAACTGACTCAACAATAAAAGTAAAAGAATGGTCCTTCAAAGAGGAAAAGCATCGATTGCTATATTTGTGCTAGAGCTTTGATTTTGAAAACAAGAAACAATTTTGTCAACGGTAGTAATAAAGCATATGTATCATGTAAATTATATCTTACAAGTTGCAAGCCTCATGCATAGTATACTAATAGTGCCCGCACCTTGTCCTAATTAGCTTGGACTACCGGGATCATCGCAATGCACATGTTTTAACCAAGTGTCACGAAGGGGTACCTCTATGCCGCCTGTACAAAGGTCTAAGGAGAAAGCTCGCATCGGATTTCTCGCTATTGATTATTCTCAACTTAGACATCCATACCGGGACAACATAGACAACAGATAATGGACTCCTCTTTTATGCATAAGCATGTAACAACAATTAATTTTCTCATTTGAGATTGAGGATATATGTCCAAAACTGAAACTTCCACCATGGATCATGGCTTTAGTTAGCGGCCCAATGTTCTTCTCTAACAATATGCATGCTCTAACCATAAGGTGGTAGATCGCCCTTACTTCAGACAAGACGAACATGCATAGCAATTCACATGATATTCAACAAAGAGTAGTTGATGGCGTCCCCAGTGAACATGGTTATCGCACAACGAGCAACTTAATAAGAGATAAAGTGCATAATTACATATTCAATACCACAATAGTTTTTAAGCTATTTGTCCCATGAGCTATATATTGTAAAGGTGGAGAATGGAAATTTAAAGGTAGCACTCAAGCAATTTACTTTGGAATGGCGGAGAAATACCATGTAGTAGGTAGGTATGGTGGACACAAATGGCATAGTGGTTGGCTCAAGTATTTTGGATGCATGAGAAGTATTCCCTCTCGATACAAGGTTTAGGCTAGCAAGGCTTATTTGAAACAAACACAAGGATGAAGCGGTGCAGCAAAACTCACATAAAAGACATATTGAAAACATTATAACACTCTACACCGTCTTCCTTGTTGTTCAAACTCAATACTAGAAATTATCTAGACTTTAGAGAGACCAAATATGCAAACCAAATTTTAGCATGCTCTATGTATTTCTTCATTAATAGGTGCAAAGTATATGATACAAGAGCTTAAACATGAGAACAATAATTGCCAAGTATCACATTATCCAAGACATTTTAGCAAATTACTACATGTATCATTTTCCAATTCCAACCATACAACAAATTAACGAAGAAGAAACTTCGCCATGAATACTATGAGTAGAGCCTAAGGACATACTTGTCCATATGCTACAGCGGAGCGTGTCTCTCTCCCATAAAGTGAATGCTAGGATCCATTTTATTCAAACAAAACAAAAACAAAAACAAACCGACGCTCCAAGAAAAGCACATAAGCTGTGATGGAATAAAAATATAGTTTCGGGGAGGAACCCGATAATGTTGTCAATGAAGAAGGGGATGCCTTGGGCATCCCCAAGCTTAGACGCTTGAGTCTTCTTGATATATGCAGGGGTGAACCACCGGGGCATCCCCAAGCTTAGAGCTTTCACTCTCCTTGATCATATTGTATCATCTCCCTCTCTTGATCCTTGAAAACTTCCTCCACACCAAACTTAGAACAACTCATTAGAGGGTTAGTGCACAATCAAAATATACATGTTCAGAGGTGACATAATCATTCTTAACACTTCTGGACATTGCACAAAGCTACTGAAAGTCAATGGAATCGAAATATCCATCGAACATAACAAAACTGGCAATGCGAAATAAAAGACAGAATCTGTCAAAACAGAACAGTTCGTATTGACGAATTTTATCGAGGCACCAGACTTGCTCAAATGAAAATGCTCAAATTGAATGAAAGTTGCGTACATATCTGAGGATCACTCACGTAAATTGGCATAATTTTCTGAGTTACCTACAGAGAATTTTGTCCAGATTCGTGACAGCAAAGAAATCTGTTTCTGCGCAGTAATCCAAATCTAGTATGAACTTTACTATCAACGACTTTACTTGGCACAACAAAACACTAAACTAAGATAAGGAGAGGTTGCTACAGTAGTAAACAACTTCCAAGACACAAAATAAAAACAAAGTACTGTAGTAAAAACATGGGTTGTCTCCCATAATCGCTTTTCTTTAACGCCTTTCAGCTAGGCGCAGAAAGTGTGTATCAAGTATTATCGGAGGATGGTGCATCTACAGCGGGGTGTGGAGTTTTCTCAACCATGCATAGTATATTGGATACATAAGTTTTAGCGTCTCCCTTTTCATTAGTCTTGGGCTTGCTACTCTCATCAAACAAATTTTCAGGAACAAGACAAGCATAGTTATTTTCTAGTGCTTCATGCATTGCTAGGAGCTTACATGGTATTGGTGTTTTAATCTCCCCACCATCATTAATATTATTAGTGTACTTTATTCTATCCATATCCATCTTTTCAAGGAGACTAACAAAATTGGTATAAGAACCAAGCATATCATATTTAGCAAAGACCTTTCTAGCCTCTCTTGCTATACCACCAAATTCTCTAAGAAGGGTTTCTAAAACAAAATCTTTCTTTTCCCCTTCTTTCATATCACCTAGTGTAAGAAACATGTGTTGGATTATAGGATTGAGATTAACAAATTTAGTTTCCATCATACGAACTAAAGCAGCAGCGGCAATTTCATAAGTAGGAGCAAGGTCTACCAAGTGTCTATCTTCAAAATCATCAACGGTACTAACATGGTTGAAAAATTCCTCTATATTATTTCTCCCAATTATAGACCCGCGTCCTACCGGCATGTTTTTTAGGGTAAAATTAAAAGGAAACATAATGAAATAAGTAAAGTAACTGCAAGTAACTAATTTTTTTGTGTTTTTGATATAGAGTGCAAACAAGACAGTAAAATAAAGTAAAACTAGCAACTAATTTTTTTGTATTTTGATTTAGTGCAGCAAACAAAGTAGTAAATAAAACTAAGCAAGACAAAAACAAAGTAAAGAGATTGGGATGTGGAGACTCCCCTTGCAGCGTGTCTTGATCTCCCCAGCAACGGCGCCAGAAAAATTGCTTGATGGCGTGTACAGCACACGTCCGTTGGGAACCCCAAGAGGAAGGTGTGATGCGTACAGCGGCAAGTTTTCCCTCAGTATGAAACCAAGGTTTATCGAACCAGTAGGAGCCAAGAAGCACATTGAAGGTTGATGGCGGCGAGATGTAGTGCGGCGCAACACCGAGGATTCCGGCGCCAACGTGGAACCTGCACAACACAAACCAAGTACTTTGCCCCAACGAAACGACGAGGTTGTCAATCTCACCGGCTTGTCGTAACAAAGGATTAGATGTATAGTGTGGATGATGATTGCTTGCAGAAAACGAGTAGAACAGTATTGCAATGAGATTGTATTTCCAGTAAAGAGAATTGGACCGGGGTCCACAGTTCACTAGAGGTGTCTCTCCCATAAGATAAACATCATGTTGGGTGAACAAATTACAGTTGGGCAATTGACAAATAAAGAGGGCATGACCATGCACATACATATTATGATGAGTATAGTGAGATTTAATTGGGCATTACGACAAAGTACATAGACCGCTATCCGAGCATGCATCTATGCCTAAAAAGTCCACCTTCGAGGTTATCATCCGAACCCCTCCAGTATTAAGTTGCTAACAACGGACAATTGCATTAAGTATTGCGCGTAATGTAATCAGTAACTACATCCTCGAACATAGCACCAATGTTTTATCCCTAGTGGCAACAAGACATCCATAATCTTAGAGATTTCTGTCACTTCCCCAGATTCACGGAGACATGAACCCACTATCGAGCATAAATACTCCCTCTTGGAGTTACAAGCATCTACTTGGCCAGAGCATCTACTAGTAACGGAGAGCATGCAAGATCAAAAACAACACATAGATATAAATTGATAATCAACATAACAAGTATTCTCTATTCATCGGATCCCAACAAACGCAACATATAGAATTACAGATAGATGATCTTGATCATGTTCGGCAGCTCACAAGACCCGACAATTAAGCACAATGAGGAGAAGACAACCATCTAGCTACTCGCTATGGACCCATAGTCCAGGGGTAGACTACTCACACATCACTCCGGAGGTGACCATGGCGGCGTAGAGTCCTCCGGGAGATGATTCCCCTCTCCGGCAGGGTGCCGGAGGCGATCTCCTGGATCCCCGAGATGGGATCGGCGTTGGCGGCGTCTCCGGAAGGTTTTCCGTATCGTGGCTCTCGATGCGGGGGTTTCGTCACGGAGGCTTTAAGTAGGCGGAAGGGTAGGTCAAGAGGCGGCACGGGGGCCCAAACCACGAGGCCGGCGCGGCCAGGGGTAGGGCCGCGCCGCCCTAGGGTTTGGCCACCCCGTGGCCCCTCTTCGTTTCGTCTTCGGACTTCCGGAAGCTTCGTGGAAAAATAGGCCCCCGGGCTTTGATTTCGTCCAATTCCGAGAATATTTCCTTACTAGGATTTCTGAAACCAAAAACAGCAGAAAACAACAACTGGCACTTCGGCATCTTGTTAATAGGTTAGTTCCAGAAAATGCACGAATATGACATAAAGTGTGCATAAAACATGTAGATATCATCAATAATGTGGCATGGAACATAAGAAATTATCGATACGTCGGAGACGTATCAGGGTTCCCAACGGACGTGTGCTTTACCGTCACAAGCAGCAAAGCTTTTTCTGGCGCCGTTGCCGGGGACCTGAAGGAACAAGATTTCTACCTCCCTCGTCAACCACGCGCCAGTTGTAGACAGTCACATGCCACTCACCATGCTCACCCTCTCTCTCCTCACCTCCTGCCAACCAAATCATGTCATTGGTCCTTCCCCCTCTTTGCTGAGCAAGATAGACATGGCCCAGGAGGGCACGACGATGCCCGGAAAACGACGTGCCCCGACGTGCCCAGACGCGCAAGAACACGCCAGACCATGTCCCTGGGCGTGCCAGTTCATCGTCTGCCCCCGTTGACTCCGACCACCCCCGCCCTCTCCTCTCTCCTACGCACTCACCACGGTACCACCTACCTCCCAGACACCGCCATTGGTATGCGCTCGCCACGTAGACGACGACATCGTCGCCGATCATCCGCCACCGTACCACCAGTACATGACGTCGCCAGCACGCTCCCGTGCTCCGTTTTCAGCGCGCTGACGCTCGTCGTGACCGCCTCGACGTCACCAACACTGCAGCATCCTCGCCCGTGACGCTAGCCCACCGTAGCCATGTCGACATCGCCAACCTGCTCGCTCCGCCTCGGCCACCCCCTCGCCCTATAAATAGAGGCATCCTTCGCTCGATCGAAGCACCCAGTCCCACTCTCCTCACTCAGTAGAAGCTCCAGTAGAGAAGCCCGGTGCCAATTTAGCTCGTAGCTAGTCCAATTCGACGCCGGAACCCCGCCGGAGCATCAGCAGAGGGAGAAGGAGTTGCAGCGCACCTCCGTCCCTGCCGCCGGTACCAGTCGAGCCGCCGGAGCTTCCTCAACCTCTCTACATCCTCGCCAATGCCCAGCAATCCCTAGGTGAGCCCCCGACCCCCTACCGTCGCCGGAGTTAGGGTTAGCTCTCGCCGGACCTCCGTCGAGGATGGAGATAGATATGGACCGTTGATCCATGTTCTAATCCGACTGCCCTCATCTCTTACCGTTTCGGGATTTAAAACACCCGCTGACAAGTGGGGCCCTCTGTCAGGCCGCACTTGCCAGCCCTGTGCACTATTGGGACGCCCCGTTAGCCTTTCCCGCGCTGGCCCACAATTTCAAATTCCGTTTAATTCAATTAATTCAAATACCTTGTAGATGCTTTTTCAAAATTAAAAATAGAGAAATATACTGAACTAAATTTGGTAAATTTTATATATTTAGAAATCTCAGGAAAGGCTCCATCCAACCCAATTGGATTCAAATCAAAATATGTTGTAGAAATTGAATAGTAAAAATAACAAGACATAGAGTTTTTAGAATTCAAATAAATGTATAAAATCTACCCTAAATGATTTTGAGATGATTCAAATTCTCATAATTCACATTTCAAAAACTCTAATTTTTTATACAAAAATATGATATGGGTACTGTATATGATCATGGGCTAGAATCAATAATTGGCTATGTAGTCAATACTAGCCCATTTAAATTATTTTCAAATTTAGGAATTTAAATCTATGAGGTGTAGCACCTCATTTAAATCATTTTCCCAAGTAAGGTGAAGTAATGTGATGCCCTTAGTTATATTTTCTCACACGTGCTCACTTGAAGATATTAAATCACAATGGTATTTAAATTGCATGAGGTGTAGTATCTCATTTAAATCTTTTTCCCAAATGATAAGTGTAAAGTATTGACCTTGGTCAACATGATCTCAAACTTATTAATTGAGGAGATTAAATCTTAAGAAGATTCAATGAGAGGAAAGTATTCCTCCAAACTAAATAGAAACCCTAATCCATATTTCAATGAGAGGATTTTATTTTCCTAACACTAAGTAAGAAAACCCTAGCATAATGTTGAGTAATGGAGATAATGATGCTAGATCATCTTGAGTGATCCATTAAGGCTACTTAAGTCTACTTAAGTGTGGTTTGGTGATTGTATCCTCGTATTCATTTATATACGCTAATAACGGAGACTATCAAGAGGAGGAGGTATTCTACCAAGAGGAAGAAGAAGAGAACTTTGATCACTACCCCAATCAAGGCAAGCTAATATTATTGCAAAGTGCAAAGCTCAAAAAGAGCAAGGCATCACCCCATTTTACTTTATGCTTAATGGTCCTATCCCAAGTTTTTACTTTACAAGTTTTACTGATTTTAATTAATCAAAGTTACTTTTTGATTCATGATTCACTTGGTCTAGAGTAGCACAAGAGCACCAAGTTTAGTCTAAAGCAATCAAAGCTAATTAGCACCCCTCATGACTAGTTGTTAGTGCTAACAAATAAAAATGACTACTCTAGATGGGAACATGTGTTTTGAACTGACTTTGAAAACCTTGGAATGAATACCTGATTATGGGTAAGGCTTTAGCTGGAAATTTATGTGTCTTAGTATGGGTTCCCTCTGAACAAGCGTCATAGAGGTTATGTCGAGGCTGCCTCCGTTGAAAGTGAAATAACGTGAAATGAGGTGAATGTACGACCCAAGCCCGTGCGGCTTCCCGGATAACAGTTGGCTATCACCGGGAGGCCAAGCTCATGGGGAGAGGTGCCTATACTAGGAGGTGTAAGTGAAAGGTTAATGGTTGATGATCCACATACTGAGTTATGATTATTCATGGTTATCCCTGACAGATGTAATCAAATGTTGTGGCACAAGTGTGCAACCTCTGCAGAGTGTAAACCTATTCGAATAGCCGCGTCCGCAGTTATGGACAGTTGGAAAGGCCATACTGTTCCGTCATCAGAACTTTTCTAAAAATATGAATGGTGACTTGTGACTTGAATTGAAAGGTGACTTTGACTTTGAATCACAACAAAGTTGTGGGAATGACACTAATGTTCCCACTTGAGTTAAGTTAAGCAAATGAGGAGTCTTTGTTTACTAAATGCTTATGAAATAAAACTCGCTTTACGCAAATAAACCTAGTGCTTAGAACCCCATTGATATAATTGTTAGTGCTTACACTAGTATTAGTTTGCGAGTACTTTAAAGCACTCATGGCTTTGCCCCTGGCTATTCAAATGGCCAGACTATGAAGAAGAGCCCCAGTACCAAGATGATGGACAACGGGACGTCTACGACAACTAGGAACACTCCTGACGTCAACAGTTGCCTGTGGAACAGATGGACCACAACCGCTACTTCGCTTCCGCTATGTGTTTTGTAATTGATCAATAGATCAACTATTATTGTAATGAGACTGGATCATGTGATCCTTTATTTGTAAGACTATTATGATGTTGTAATGAATGATGTTCTGTGATATCAATCTATTATGTCTCGCAAAAACAATATTCCTAGGATTGCGATGAATGGCATAATAGGAATCTGGACTTAAAAATCCGGGTGTTGACACCTTCTTGCCGAGACGGCTAACAAACCTACTGATTGCAGCAACACAACCAGTTAGTCGTTGCACATCTTTGAGACAAGTTGGCCTCTTGATGCACATAATTGCCTTGATTTTTTCTGGGTTGACTTCAATGCCTCTGTGCGATACAATGAAGATAAGGAGTTTTCCGGCTGGTACATCAAAGACACACTTCAGCAGATTCAACATCATCTTGTACCGTCGAAGACTTTCAAGGGTTTCCATGAGGTCACTGATCAAGTCGGATCCTTACCGGGTCATGACCGCGATGTCGTCGATGTAAGTGTGTATGTTCCGGCCAATTTGGTCCTTCAAGCACCTTTTGGTCAGACTTCTTCATCCAGATCTGGTGATACCCAAAATATGCGTCAAGAAAACACAGAAGTTTCGCCCCAGCCATCGAATCAATGACTTGGTCAATGCGCGGCAGGGGGAACGGATCCTTCGGACAATGCTTATTCAAGCCGAAGTAATCGATGCACATTCTTAGTATTTTAGAATTCTTTCTGGGTACAAGGACGGGGTTTGCGACCCACTCAGTATGGATAAATTCTACTACAAATCCTGCCTCTAGTAACTTTGCTAATTCCATCCCGTGGCGCGACGCTTCTTGTCTTCAAAGCATCGCATAGCTTGCTTCACCGGTTCTGCACCCGGATTTATGTTGAGGTAGTGCTCGGCGAGTTCCCTTGGTACTCCAGACATGTCAAAAGGTTGCCATGCGAAGATATCCATGTTAGCTCGAAGGAACTCGACGAGCGCATCTTCCTATTTGGGGTCTAGGCCAGCTCCGACAAACACTTGCTTGGAACTGTCGCCTACCTTGAGGTCGACCTTCGTGGTGTCTATCGCGGCCTTGAACGAAGTCTTCTATTCGGAGATCTGCTTCTTGGTCGTATGCATCTCATTTGGATCCACCACGGCCCTGTAGCCTTGTAGCTCCTCTTCATATATTATAGATTCTGCAAAGGCGGCTTCGCCCACCTCGCATTCTCGAGCTTTCTTGTAATCTCCGGATACGGTGATCATACCGTTAGGACCCGGAATCTTAATCTTATTGTAGATGTAGCACACCCTTGCGTGGAGCTTGTGGTAGGTGGGCGTGCCAAAAATGACATGGTAGGAGCTCTTGAAGGGCACAACCTCAAACGTGATCATCTCTTCGCGGAAATTATTAAGATCGCCGAAGGCCACGAGAAGTTTGATGCTGCCAATAGAGTTTGCCTTTTTAGCCGGAACCACACCATGAAATTCAGTGGTGTTGTGCTTGAGTTGTTCCTTGGTAAGGTTCATCTTCTCCAGAGTCTCCAGGTAAGTTTGATGCTGCCAAGAGAGTTTGTCTTTTTACCCGGAACCACACAATGAAATTCAGTGCTGCTGTGCTTGAGTTGTTCCTTGGTAAGGTTCATCTTCTCCAGAGTCTCCAGGTACATGATATTCAGGCTAGCTCCGCCGTCCATGAGGCACTTGGAGAAGTCAAACCCGTCGATGCGGGGACTCACAACCAAAGCATAGCACTCTTTGGGGATGACAGTAGGATGATCCATCCTATCGAAGGTGCACGGGTTTTTCGACCACTTGACGTACTGTGTGACATAGGCATCCCCAATGGGCCTGCCGAAGATAGTACCCGGAGTTTACTGAAGGCCCACAGGACGAAGAATACGAAGTTCGGAAGCCCAATTAGTTTTAAGGAAAGATAGAGTTGTATTAGGAAATATAGAGATTTGTAACTTTACGGGTTGAACTCAGAGAGTCTCCCGGAATCTGTATTCTTGTGTAACACGGTACCCTCGGCTCCGCCTCCTATATAAGGGGGAGTCGAGGGACAGAGAGGGGATCGAATCCATTGTCAACATAACCCTAGTTTCTTAATCGTCGAGCACTTTTCAGCTGAAACCCTCGAGATCTACTTGCCCTCTACTTCCAACTAAACCCTAGTCTACAATCCGTAGGCATTGATAAGTTAATCCCTTGTCACTGTGGCACAGCCGGAAGCGTGGTGTTCAGGATCCGGAGGGGTGATTTGTTGGCCCTAACCATCGGAGTTCCGAGGAAGGTGTGGTATGCACCAGCACTCTTTTTGACGAAGGGTTTGGACTTGTTATCTGCGGAACCCTCTTTGGGATCCGGCGAAACGTCGTCCTCTTCAATTGCCTCGAAACTTTCCTCATCCTTTTCCTTGTTCTTGCATTTGCCTCCTTTGCCGCGCGGGCGGTGCTTCCGAGCGTGCTTGTATCCTGCTTCCGGATCAACCATTAGATCATTGACCCACGTGCAGTTGCGGTTAGTGTGGGAGGACTTGCCAGTAGCCGGATCCATATGGGCTAAGCATGGCATGTCCCTGTACTCTTCGTAAGTCTAGGGAGCGCGGAACCCAGCAGCGACGACCTCGTCAGCGTGCTGCTGGCCCCTGCCGGCTCCGCCACCATGGCCTCGGCCTCTTCTGCCTCCTTGACCTCCACGTTGGAACGCCATGGCGACCATGTCGGATCCGCCGCTTTTCTGGTCATCATGGGGATCCTTCCGCTTGTTGTTGCTGCTGCCGCCGTTATCACGGTTCTTCTTTTGCTGGTGCAAGGGTATGGTTGTGGCTGTGAGTTCTCCACCTGCATCGTCATCAGCGGCGGTGTGAGTGCTAGCGATGCCGATCATGTCATCCAAAGTTAGATTGTTCTCATTGATCAGACAAGTTAGCTTGTGCCGGAGCAGCCCTCCCCGCTGCAAGCCACCTATGAAGGCGTGCATAGCTGTGCGGTTATCTACGTTCTCGCACTCGTTTCTTGTCGCTAACCACCGAGTGAGAAAAGCTCGGGAGATTTCGTTCTTCTTCTGGATACATGTCTATAGGTCGCCGGTTGTGGCAGGTCTTTTGTAGGTGCCCCTAAAGTGTTTCTCGAAGGCAATCTTTAGGTCGAACCAGCAAAAGATGGAGTTTTCCGAGAGGTCACTGAGCCAGGTACGAGCTGGACCAACAAGGTACAACTGAAGCATGTGGTAGGATACACTGAGGGTCCCTCCGGCAAAGCTGACTGCGTTGAAGTAGTCCTCAATCCAAGTATCGGGCCTTTCACTGCCATCATAATGTTTCAGATTTCCGGGTAGCTTAAGGTTCAAGCCCTTCGGCTTTGGTTCCTCTCGGATCATCCTGCCAAAGCACTTTGGACCAATGTACTCAGATCTGTATTCGTTGAGACGTTCTCGTGCATCGTGCGAGCCATTGCGGGCGGGAGATTTTGAGCGGGAGCGAAATCTCCGGCCTGCGCCTCCACCTCCACCTCCTCCACTAGGTGGTGGGGAGGGATATCCGCGAGGGCGCCGATGGGACCTTTTGCTTGCGCCTTCAGATTCTCTGCGCCGTTCTGGCTGCTGGCTGCTGGCTCCGGCTTCGGTGGCTGCCTTCGCAGTGATGGCGGTCGCCTCCCTCATTTCGGCTTCTGCGTGGCTCAGGCTCGCGCTCTTCGTTCTGGCTCCGACGTGCGCTCCTTTTTCCGATTCCTCTGAGGGGCCACATTATCGAGGATATTAATTCCACCAGGCCCATGGGGTCTGGTGTTTCTGGCTGGACTACGTCGACGAGGTGGCGGAGGAGGATGCGGGGTCCGGGGCGGAGGTGATGGGTTCCGGTACTTGTCCCTGCCAGTGTACATCGAATCATTTCCCTTGTTAGGGTCCGTCGGAGGTGTTTTCGAGGGCACTGGGATCGGATTTGGATATTCTATGGTTTTTCTCCCACGCTCTTGATGGGGTTCGTAGCATAGAAAACAAAAAATTCCTACCGAAAAGAAGAATAAATCCAAGATCTAATCTACAAGATCGAAGCAACGAGATGGAGATGAGACTAACCCTCGAAGATTCCAAAGCCTACGAGATTAATCTCGTTGTTGGTGTAGACGATCGTCCCCGGTGCTGCAATCCGGCAGCACTTCCGTACTCGGTCGCGCGTACGGTGTCGATGAAGCTCCTTCCTCTCCCGTTCCAGCGGGCAGTGGAGGTGTGGCAGATCTCCTCCAAATTCCAGCTGCACGACGGCGTGGTGGTGGTAGTGGAGGAAGAAAAGCTGCAGGGCTTCGCCTAAGCCGGAGCAGCGTATGGTGGAGGGAGAGGCGGCCAGAGGAGGAGGCAATGATGGGGTGTGGTGGCCGGCCACCCCCTCCCTCTTTATATAGGGGGCCAGCCGGCTGTGGTGGCCCCTTTCCCATCTAGGGTTAGGGGGCGGTGGCCAAAGGGGAGAGAGGGCTTTCCCCTCCCCAAGTTGATCCCCCAGGGAAACCCTAGGGGTTTGGCCGGCCCGGGCCTTGGGGGCATGTGCCCTCGGCCCATTAGTCCAGGGAGCATCCCCTCGGCCCATGCTAGGCCTCCTAGGTCATGGGCCCCATGGTGGACCCCTCCGGAACCTTCTAGAACCTTCCAAATCAATCACCGAAAAATCCCGAACCTTTCCGAAACCCGGAAATCAACTTCACTTATATGAATCTTATTCTCCGGACTATTCCGGACCTCCTCGTGACATCCCGGATCACATCCGAGACTCCGAACAAACTTCGTCTCCATACCATATTCAAATCTACTTATGCGACATCGAACCTTAAGCGCGTCACCCTACGGTTCGCGAACTATGCGTACATGGTCGAGACTCCTCTCCGAGCAATAACCAATAGCGGGATATGGAGATCCATAATGGCTCCCACATATTCAACGATGACTTAGTGATCGATTGAACCATTTACATACGATGTCAATTCCCTTTGTCACACGATATTTTACTTATCCGAGGTTTGATCATCGGTATCTCCATACCTTGTTCAACCTCATTACTGACAAGTACTCTTTACTCGTACCGCGGTATGTCATCTCTTATGATCAAATCATATGCTTGCAAGCTAATCAGACGACATTCCACCGAGAGGGCCCAGAGTATATCTATCCGTCATCAGGATGGAAAAATCCCACTATTGATCCATATGCCTCAACTCACACTTTCCAAATACTTAATCCCATCTTTATAACCACCCATTTACGCAATGGCGTTTGATGTAATCAAAGTACCCTTCCGGTGTAAGTGATTTACATGATCTCATGGTCGAAGGACTAAGACAACTATGTATAGAAAGCTTATAGCAAATTGAACTTAATGACTTGATCTTATGCTACGCTCATTCGGGTGTGTGTCCATTATATCATTCAACTAATGACATAACCTTGTTATTAATAACATCCAATGTTCATGATCACGAAACCATGATCATCCATTAATCAACAAGCTAGTTATACAAGAGGCTTACTAGGGACTCCTTGTTGTTTACATAACACACATGTATCAATGTTTCTGTTAATACAATTATAGCATGGTATGCAAACATTTATCATAAACACAAAGATATTATAATAACCACTTTATTATTGCCTCTTGGGCATATCTCCAACAGTCTCCCACTTGCACTAGAGTCAATAATCTAGATTACATTGTAAGGTACCTAACACCCATAGCATTTTGGTGTTGGTCATGCTTTGCCCTAGGGAGAGCTTTAGTCAACGGATCTGCAACATTCAGATCTGTGTGTACTTTGCAAATCTCTACTTCACCATCTTCGATGTACTCACGAATCGAATGAAAACGCAGCTTGATATGCTTCAGCTTCTTGTGTGACCTTGGTTCCTTTGCATTAGCGATGGCACCCGTGTTGTCACAATAAATGACTAACGGGTCCAATGCACTAGGAACCACACCAAGCTCAACAATGAACCTCTTCATCCATACCGCTTCCGATGAAGCCTCCGAAGCCGCTATATATTCAGATTCTGTTGAAGATTTCGCCACCGTGCACCGCTTGGAACCTGCTCCAGCTCACCGCCGCACCATTCAATATAAACACGTACCCGTACCGAGACTTAGAGTCATCGAGATCGGTGTTCCAACTTGCATCGGTGTAACTTGTTACAACGAGCTCTTGGTCACCGCCATAACAAAGAAACATATCCTTAGTCCTTTTCAAGTACTTCAGGATATTCTTGACCGCTGTCCAGTGTTCCATTCCTGGATCACTTTGATATCTGCTGGTCAAACTAACAAAGCATGTGCGATATCCGGTCTAGTACACAGCATGGCATACATGAGAGAGCCTATCGCCGAAGCATAGGGGATCTTGCTCATCCTCTCTCTTTCATCTCGCCGTAGTCGGACCTTGAGTCTTACTCAAGACCTTACCTGCCAACATAGGCAAGAACCCTTTCTTGCTTTCATCCATTCTAAACTTCTTTAGAACCTTGTCCAGGTATGTACTCTGTGAAAGGCCTATTAAGCGTCTTGATCTATCTCTATAAATCTTGATGCCTAAAATGTATGCTGCTTCACCAAGGTCTTTCATTGAAAAACACTTATTCAAATAACCTTTAACACCGCTTAATAGTTCTATATCATTCCCAATCAATAATATGTCATCTACATATAATATCAGGAACGCTACAGAGCTCCCACTCACTTTCTTGTAAATACAGGCCTCACCATGAGTCCGTATAAAACCGAAGTCTTTGATCATTCTATCAAAATGTAGGTTCCAACTCCGGGATGCTTGCTTCAGTCCATAAATGGAACGCTGAAGTTTGCATACCTTGTCAGCATTTTCAGGATCGACAAAACCTTTGGGTTGTACCATATACAACTCTTCCTCAATATCACCATTAAGGAACGCCGTTTTGACATCCATCTGCCAAATTTCATAATCGAAAAATGTAGCTATTGCTACCAAAATCCTCAGAGACTTTAGCTTCGCTACAAGTGAGAAAGTCTCATCGTAGTCAACTCCTTGAATTTGTCGGAAACCTTTTGCGACAAGTCGAGCTTTATAGACAGTAATATTACCATCAGCATCTGTTTTTCTCTTGAAGATCCATTTATTCTCGACGACCTTGCGGCTATCGAGTAAGTCTACCAAAGTCCATACTTTGTTATCATACATGGATCCCATTTCGGATTTCATGGCTTCTTGCCATTTGTTGGAATCTGGGCTCATCATTGCTTCTTCATACGTCGTAGGGTCCTCATGATTGTTGTCCACAATCATGACATTCAGACAGGGATCATACCAATCAGGAGTGGTACGTTCCCTCGTCGATCTGCGAGGTTCGCGAGCTTCCTCGTTCGAAGTTTCATGATCATCATCATTCGCTTCCTCCCCTATCGGTGCAGGGCCGTGCAGGAACTTCTTCCGGCATCGCGCTACTCGATCTATGAGAGAAGGTTCATTAACCTCGTCGAGTTCTACTTTCCTTCCAGGCCACTTCTTTAGTGAGAAACTCCTTCTCAAGAAAGGATCCGTTCTTGGCAACAAAGATTTTGCCTTCGGATCTCGTGATAGAAAGTGTACCCAATTGTTTCTTTAGGGTATCCTATGAAGACGCATTTCTCCGCTTTGGGTTCTAGCTTGTCGAGTTGTAACTTCTTTACATAAGCTTCACAACCCCAAATTTTAAGGAACGACAGCTTAGGTTTCTTTCCAAACCATAGTTCATACGGTGTCGTTTCAACGGATTTAGATGGTGCCCTATTTAAAGTGAAAGCGGCTGTCTCTAATGCATAACCCCAAAACGACAATGGCAAATCGGTAAGAGACATCATAGATCGAACCATATCTAAGAGAGTTCGATTACGACGTTCGGACACACCATTACGCTGTGGTGTTCCCGGCGGTGTCAATCGTGAAAGTATTCCGCATTTCTTTAAATGCATGCCAAACTCATAACTCAGATATTCGCCTCCGCGATCAGAATGCAGAAACTTAATCTTCTTGTTACGTTGATTTTCTACTTCACTTTGGAATTCCTTGAACTTCTCAAAAGTCTCGGACTTATGTTTCATAAAGTAAATATATCCATATCTACTCAGATCATCCGTGAAGGTTAGAACATAACGATAACCACCGCGCGATGCTACACTCATTGGTCCGAACACATCGGTATGTATGATTTCCAATAAGTCCGTAGCTCGCTCCATTGTACCGTAAAATGGAGTCTTAGTCATTTTTCCCATTAGACATGCCTCGCATCTGTCAAGTGACTCAAAGTCAAGTGACTCAAGAAGTCCATCAGAATGGAGTTTCTTCATGCGCTTCACTCCAATATGACCAAGACGACAGTGCCACATATAAGTAGAATTATCTTTCAATTTAATTCGCTTAGCATGAATGTTATGAACATGTGTATCACTACTATCGAGATTTAACAAGAATAAACCATTCATCTCAGGTGCATGGCCATAAAAGACATTACTCATATAAATCGAACAACCATTATTCTCGGACTTAAACGAATAACCGTCTTGCATTAAACAAGATCCAGATATAATGTTCATGCTCAACGCAGGTACCAAATAACAATTATTAAGGTTTAAAACTAATCCCGAAGGTAGATGTAGAGGGAGCATGCCGACGGCGATCACATCGACTTTGGATCCATTTCCAACGCGCATCGTCACCTCGTCTCTTGCCAGGCTTCGTCTATTCCGCAGTTCCTATTTCGAGTTTCAAATGTGAGCAACCGAACCAGTATCAAATACCCAGGCACTACTACGAGAACCAGTAAGATAGACATCAATAACATGTATATCAAATATACCTTTCTTTTTGACGTGGCCGCTCTTCAGATCGGCCAAGTATTTGGAGCAATTGCGCTTCCAAGTGCCCCTTCCCCGGCAAGTAATAGCACACAGTCTCAGGTTTAGGACCAGCCTTAGGCTTCTCAGGATGCGGTGCAACTTTCTTGCCGCCCACCTTGAAGTTACCCTTGTTAGGCTTGCCCTGCCTTTTGAAACTGGTGGTCTTGTTGACCATCAACACTTGGTTCTCCTTCTTAATCTCTACTTCAGCAGATTTCAGCATGGAAAAGAGTTCAGGTAAATCTTTATTCATGTTCTGCATTTTGTTCATCACGAAGTTCTTGTAACTTGGTGGCAGTGACTGAAGGACACGATGAATACCCAGCTGATTAGGGATCATCATCCCCAAGTCACTGAGCTTCTTCGCATGTACGGACATAACGAGCATGTGCTCACTAACGGAGCTGCCCTCTTCCATCATGCAGCTAAAGAACTGCTTCGAGGCCTCATAGCTCTCCACGGCTGCATGAGTCTCAAAGATAAGTTTGAGCTCACGCATCATCTCACAGGGGTCATGGTGCTCAAAACGCTTTTGGAGCTCTGCCTCTAAGCTGCGCAAGATGGCACACTGAACTTCGGAGTACCGAGTTGCCCGAGTCTCATAAACATTTTTTATGTCCTCGGACACTGCAGGAGGTTGTGGGGGACCTAGCGGTGCATCGAGCACATATTGCAGGCTTCCACCAGTGAGGAAAATCCTCACATGACTGAACCAGATCGATGAAGTTGCTACCATTGCCCTTAAGCTTTTCTTTCTCTAGGAACTGGTTAAAATTGATGGAGGGGGGCGCCATGATCTACAACACATTTGCAAAGAGTTTAGACTAAGTTTATGACAAATTGAGTTCAATTTTAGTTCTGAAATTAACTAGGTGAACTCCCACTTAAAACAACATCCCTCGCATTGTCTTAGTGATTACACGAACCAAATCCACTACACCAAGTCCGATCTTCACGAGAAAAGATGTAGCTTCAAAGGCGAACACTCAAAGTGTTCATCATATCATTCATATGACTCATGCTCTACCTTTCGGTATCCCGTGTTCCGAGACCATGTCTGTACATGCTAGGCTCGTCAAGGCAACCTTGGTATCCGCGCGTGCAAATCGGCTTGCACCCGTTGTATGCACATGTAGAGTCTATCACACCCGATCATCACGAGATGCTTCGAAACGACAAGTCTTAGCAACGGTGCATACTAAGGATGAACACTTTATTATCTTGATATTTAGTGAGAGGGATCATCTTATAATGCTACCGTCGCGATCTAAGCAAAATAAGATGCATAAAAGGATTAACATCACATGCAATTCATAATGTGTGATATGATATGGCCTTTCTTCTTTGTGCTTTTGATCTCCATCTCCAAAGCACGGACATGATCTCCATCATCACCAGCATGGCGTCAAGGTCGATGGCGCCGCTTCATGGTTGTCCATCACTTATAGCTACTATAACAACTACTTGAAATAAAGCTATTACATGATGAATAGACACGCAGGTCTTTAACAAAAATTAAAGACAACCATTAGGCTCCCGCCGGTTACCATAATACAATAATGAACATCTCATACATCAAATATAATCATCATCACATCATGGCCATATCACATCACCAAACCCTGCAAAAACAAGTTAGACGCCTCTAATTTGGTTTGCATATTTTACGTGGTTTAGGGTTTTTGAGTAAGATCCAATCTACCTACGAACATGAACCACAACGGTGATACTAGTGTTGACAATAGAAGTGTAAATTACAATCTTCACTATGGTGGGAGAGACAGACACCCGCAAAGCCACTTATGCAATACAAGTTGCATGTCAAGCGTGGAGCAAGTCTCATGAGACGCGGTCATGTAAGGTTAGCCCGGGCCGCTTCATCCCACCATCCCGCAAGAAGCAAAGTACACAAACTAAAGCAACAAGAGCATCACCGCCCACAAAACCATTGTGTTCTACTCGTGCAACATGATCTATGCGTAGACATGGCTCTGATACCACTGATGGGGTTCGTAGCATAGAAAACAAAAATTTTCCTACCGCAAAGACGAATAAATCCAAGATCTAATCTATGGAACACCCAAGATCTAATCTACAAGATAAAAGCAACGAGATGGAGATGAGACTAACCGTCGAAGATTCCAAAGCCTACGAGATTAATCTCGCTGTTGGTGTAGACGATCGTCCCCGGTGCTGCAATCCGGCAGCACTTCCGTACTCGGTCGCGCGTACGGTGTCGATGAAGCTCCTTCCTCTCCCGTTCCAGCGGGCAGCGGAGGTGTGGTAGATCTCCTCCAAATTCCAGCAGCACGACGGCGTGGTGGTGGAGGTGGAGGAAGAAAAGCTGCAGGGCTTCGCCTAAGCCGGAGCAGCGTATGGTGGAGGAGAGAGGCTGCCAGAGGAGGGGCAATCATGGGGTGTGGTGACCGGCCACCCCCTCCCCTCTTTATATAGGGGGCCAGCCGGCCAGGGTGGCCCCCCCTTCCCATCTAGGGTTAGGGGGGGCGGCGGCCAAAGGGGGGGAGACGGCTTTCCCCTCCCCCAAGTTGATCCCCCCAGGGAAACCCTAGGGGGTTGGCCGGCCTGGGCCTTGGGGGGCATGTGCCCCTGGCACATTAGGCCAGGGAGCATCCCCTCGGCCCATGCTAGGCCTCCTAGGTCGTGGGCCCCATGGTGGACCCCTCCGGAACCTTCTAGAACCTTCCAGTCAATCACCGGAAAAATCCCGAACCTTTCCGAAAACCAGAAATCAACTTCCCTTATATGAATCTTATTCTCCGGACTATTCCGGACCTCCTCGTGACATCCTGGATCACATCCGAGACTCCGAACAAACTTCGTCTCCATACCATATTCAAATCTACTTATGCGACATCGAACCTTAAGCGCGTCACCCTACGGTTCGCGAACTATGCGTACATGGTCGAGACTCCTCTCCGAGCAATAACCAATAGCGGGATCCGGAGATCCATAATGGCTCCCACATATTCAACGATGACTTAGTGATCGATTGAACCATTTACATACGATGTCAATTCCCTTTGTCACACGATATTTTACTTATCCGAGGTTTGATCATCGGTATCTCCATACCTTGTTCAACCTCGTTACTGACAAGTACACTTTACTCGTACCGCGGTATGTCATCTCTGATGATCAAATCATATGCTTGCAAGCTAATCAGACGATATTCCACCGAGAGGGCCCAGAGTATATCTATCCGTCATCAGGATGGACAAATCCCACTATTGATCCATATGCCTCAACTCACACTTTCCAAATACTTAATCCCATCTTTATAACCACCCATTTACGCAATGGCGTTTGATGTAATCAAAGTACCCTTCCGGTGTAAGTGATTTACATGATCTCATGGTCGAAGGACTAAGACAACTATGTATAGAAAGCTTATAGCAAATTGAACTTAATGACTTGATCTTATGCTACGCTCATTCGGGTGTGTGTCCATTATATCATTCAACTAATGACATAACCTTGTTATTAATAACATCCAATGTTCATGATCACGAAACCATGATCATCCATTAATCAACAAGCTAGTTATACAAGAGTCTTACTAGGGACTCCTTGTTGTTTACATAACACACATGTATCATCGTTTCGGTTAATACAATTATAGCATGGTATGCAAACATTTATCATAAACACAAAGATATTATAATAACCACTTTATTATTGCCTCTTGGGCATATCTCCAACAGCTCTGTGGATCCGGTGCACGATTCTTTGTCACGATGCTCCCTTCCAGAGACGTCCTTCTGCGCGGTGGAGACACATAGTTCCGGGTTGGATTCCAACCCGCGCGAAGTATCTGCCTGACTCTGTTGCTTCATTGCTGATGCTATGAGTGTGCGGAGGTGGGCGATGTCAATTTCCTCATCGTTCTTGGCCAAGAGCTCCACATCCTTCATCATATTGTCCTTTGGGGTTGGGAGTGGTTGATGCTCGGAGGGGGTTGCAAAGTTGATCTTGCGGGGGCGAATCGCTTCCCGATGGATCCTATCTGCCTCCCAGGCGGCATCTTCCATGATGGTTTCCCAGCGTCATCGGAGTGCTTTGGCCTTCCCTAAGTATTCTACAGTTGTGCGCTCTTTCTCTTCGACATGCGCCATCACTTCCTCTGCATCTTGCCGTTCCCCCAGCATTATTACTACGGTGTTGGCGAATCTTTCAGCGGTGGCCAGCAGTTCCCTCCTTTTGGCTTCAAGAGCTGTCGGGCCTGCGGCCTCTTCCAAAGTTATTGGCTTGGTCAAGATTTCCGAGTTCGCGATAGCACCTTGGCCTGCTTGCCCGTGTTCGAGGACACATCCTTCTCCAGGATCCAGCATGACGCGATAGCGCATCCGTTGCGGAGTCTCCGAATTGGACGTACCTGCAATCTCGGCGTCGGTCGGAGTTGCTTCTGTGTCAGTTCTTTGCTCCAACCCAGTTAAGGTCACAAGGACCTCCTTTGGCAGGGCGGATTCTGCCTCAGCTGTCTCTGAATCCTCCAACTCCTTCGTAAGGCGGCTGTACACTTCTGTGTCCATGGTGGAAGCATCGTCAGAGATTGGGCTTAAGTTGCCAAGGATTGATTCTTCTTTGTCTCCGACATCCTCTTGCTGATCCGAAGCGTTGCTGTCTCCGGGAATCTCTTGCTGATATGGGGCATCACTGTCTCCGGTAGCCCCAACCTGCATGGGTCCAGCTCCGTCCTGAGGAGGGGCGGTTCCTGCGGTATGTGCGAGGAAGTGCACGAAGTGGCACCTTTGCTTCTTTAACACCTGGGAGATCCAGGGGGATCTGCATTGGTCTTCCACCGTAATTTCCTGCTCAGGGGCGGGTTGGGTGGGCTTTGAAATTTCCAGATCTAATGAGGAATCTTTCTTAGGAAGTTCCTGCGTCTCAGATCGGATCTTCGCGACTGCGTCCTGCTCAGCGGCGGTCGCGTCAACGTGACTTACCATGGCATTTTCGTCGTAATCGACGGTCTCGCCGATGAAGATGTGAATGCCGCCGATTGGGACGATGGAGAGTTTGATGGGGTCGGTTTTAGCCGGAGTCCAGTACTCGTCCTGAGGGATAATCGGAAAGTTCCCGGCGTAAAGGACACACCCCACAGCGATGGAGTCGTCGTACCTTCCCATGGCGGAACCCTCCTGGTTCCGGCCTCCAGACGCCGCTGGCCCCACGGTGGGTGCCAACTATCGTTGCCTATTCGACGGTACCTCGGAGGAGGCCGCGGAGGCGAGGCGGAGGCCGGAGGCCACCGTCAGGTTCGACATCTGGGACACCGCCGGACAGGAGCGGTACCACAGCCTCGCCCCCATGTACTACCGCGGCGCAGTGCCGCCGTCGTCGTCTACGACATCTCCAGCACGGAGAGAGAGAGATCTTCTCTTAGTTCAGTTATGGATGTTCTCTGAATCATCGAAAAAAGAAAGAAAAATTCTCTGAATATTTATGAAGCACGCCTAGTTTCACCTGATGATTGGACTGTTTTCGATGATGGAAAATGAAACTGATCGTTAACTTTTTCGATATGTTCTTGGCTATGTGTCAGGATTCGTACATCCGTGCAAAGAAGTGGGTAGACGAGCTTGAGAGACAAGGTACTTAAGATACAGAAGCTAAGAACGTGTCACGTTTCTATACGCTGCTTTCCAAAAACATACTTGACTTTCAGCTTCTGAAACTGTCGTCTCCTCCCTTAACAAAATTGGATTTCAGTGCTTAACTCTTGTGTGCGTGTCCAAACAGGGAATCCACACTTAGTTATGGCGTTAGTGGGCAACAAGGTGGATTTAGAAGAGAAGAGGAAGGTCAGGACACAGGTACATGCATGAATTCCCAACATTTCTGCAGGAGAGGAAAACGAAATTCAGAGCCTCAATACTACTATATCTCATCTCTGTTTTTATCTGATGGCAGGAAGCGTTGGAGTACGCGGAACGAAACGGCCTCTTCATCGTTGAGACGTCGACCAAGACGGCGCAGAACGTCGGCGAGTTCTTCTAGGCAAGCACTAACTGAGAGATAGATTTCTGATCCTCTGATTGATTAAATTTTATGACCAACGATTGACGAACAGCTGCTTGTTTAGATGGAATGGTAGAGCTTAGATGATTGTTTAGATTGACGAACAGCTTGTTAATTAAAAAAAAGATTGACGAACAGCTAAATCACTGGCAGCCTGGTGAAAGTGCGGTTGAACCGTCCCGACGGGAGACTTACTAACATGTTAAGTTATTAAATGATATGAGCGGCATTGTAGGGGCATTGGATGTGACTTACTGACATGTTGAGCTTAGTTGAGTGTATGAGTGACATGTTAAGCTTAGTAGACGGTATAAGTGTATGTTAAGAGCATTTGGCTGACTTACTGACATGATCTTAGTAGACGGTACGAGTGGTATGGTAGGGGCATCTGGGTCCAACCTACTCACATGTTGAGCTTAGATGATTGTATGAGTGACATGGTAGGGGCATTGAGCCTGACCTATTGACCTGTTGAGGTTAGATGATTGATGAGTGGCATGGTAAGGGTATTAGGTCTAGCATACTGACATGTACACTAGTAGACCGATATAGTTTAGTTGCTTTAAGAGTGGCAATGTATGGGGGTATAGGCCTGACCTACTAACATTTACACTAGTTAGGAAGAACATGTTCAAGATAACAACCTTTGCCAACTTGTCATGTTGTAGATTTTCTATGAGGAAAAGTGAGGTACGATGTTAGGGTCGCGAGTCTCAACTCGACATGTTTCTCCTGTGGCACTGAATAGGACTCATTATGTCATTTGTTTTTCATTGTTGAATTCGGTTTGTGTTAAGTTAATACAAGTTGCTATGCAACTTGTATTAAACTATTTAATTTCCGAATTATGCGATGTAATAAATTATGACCTTTGTTTTGTGATATTACATCTCGAACTGTGTGAGCTAACGACTCAATCTAATAACTAGCATTAAAAAGCACAAAGACTTGACCCCTACCGATCTGGTCCTTTCATTGAGTGTGGGTTGCTGGGGATTGGGTGATGGATCGGGATCATGCTTAGATTCAATCCCAACAAAATGATCAAGCCCCAAATGATTTTGCGGTAGAAATATCCACTTTTTTTTTGTAAAAACTTGATCAAACATTACATTGTTTGACTTAAAAAAATACATAAGCCTTATTATTGAAACTAGTTTGACCAAGTTCTACAAAAGAAAATTATTAAACTGCAAAATACAAAATTAGTATCATTAGATACATCATGAAACATATTTTTGTATGATGTATGTAGAATATCATATTTGTTGACAAAATTTTCTAAGTTTTTGGTTAAACTTGACTTTTCTTGACTTTTATAAAGCCTTATTCATTGGAAACGGAAGAAGTATTAACAACCTTTTTTTTTCTCTAGCGTTGCCAATCAATCTGGCTCAGATGATATAAGTGCAATTTTTTCGGACAAAGAGCACATATTAATATCGGGGAGATACCAATTACACTCAGTCTCTGCAACAATGCACTGCCTTAACGACATTACAGATGCACACAAAAAAATAAGAATTACAAAAAACAAAAGCCCCCCTATAGTGATCAATTCCTTGAAGATGCAATATTACCACCTGGAGGCAGCACCCGAAGTCCAGTTTCTTCAAAAGCGAAGCCACCATGAAGGAAACAATGCATAAGCACTGTCGTCACCTGATCATAGATCTTAGGTTTTTACCCTGAAGAAAGTCCTCGCTCTCAAAACAATGCCTTCAATAAGAATATTTTCAGACACAACCAATTAAAGTCAGACCTTGGATTTTCACAGTGGAAGGT